>NC_081543.1:364044-475439 GCF_901000735.1 Corylus avellana
TTTTTTTAAGTGTCTCTTCCTATATCTCTGTTCTCAATCTTCTAGGAACTCCATGATTGGTGAGAAGAAGAAGAGATAGAGGGGTTTAGGGTTTTGGAGGGGGGCGGGTGGGGTTGTGTGGGGCGGGACAGGGCATGTACCCGGTGATTTTAAAATCTCTTACCCACAACTCGTCTTGTGCCCCGCACAAGTAGTTAAAAACCTAACCCGGATCCGCAAATTTAATTCTAAAAACCGATCTTTGTGTGTGGGGCGGGGTGGGTGGGCTAAGTTTGGGCAGGTTTTGCCCACCCCTAACTATGTTAACTCGCAATATTGTTCTACTCAAAGGGAAACATTTTATATTTTAATTGAAATGGCCAAGGATAAAAGTACTATAGGTTCCAACAAAAGATTTAATCATTTAACTTACTATTTATTATTGGAAATTGTAAATTTAACCATTGAATTTATATTTTTACACTTGCTCTCATCTGTGGGCTTAAACTTCTCCTGAATAAGTGAAGCTCAATATGTGACATATATATTTAAAATGGAAAGTGAATTACAGAAATAGGGTATGAACTCAAAACTTCAACTTTGAAATTATATTCAATCATCACTTTGTCTAGCATAACAGGTTGTCCTATCCCAAGCTTGTGCGACATTTTTGTATTTTCTCAAATTTGTGATTGATTTGTAACTAATTTAGAATCTTTAAAACACTATTCTTGAAATGTCATGAACACATCTCACAGTTGTTTTGCGGTGCCACAAGCTGTCAACAATTATAGGCATATATGGATGTGGCACAAAGTCTCATCAGGGTCTGAAAATATTATTAATAGACTACAAATAAAACCTATAAGGGGTTAAAGTGGATTTTAAAATTTATTAATCACACAAATAATCATCAAATATATGGAAAGTGATAAATCAATTCATACAAAGATTTTGGTGATAAAGTTGAAATTTTTTGAATAACTCTTAAAAAGTAGAACTACTTTAAGGCAGCTAAACCAATAAAATTAATCAACTATAAAAAAATAAAACCTTTGTAATTGATACTCTTTTACATAAGACAAGCGACTCACTTGACTTTTACTACAGTAGCCCTCCCCATGGGCCAGGGGTGGCATTCAGGCTCTCTCTCTCGGGGTGGCCCGAAGGCAACTCCCACCTCAAAAAAAAAAAAATTAATTATTTTGAAATTATTTTATTTTATTTTATTTTTTCGTATGCATAAATATTTTTTGATATCAATTATTATTTTTATTTATTTTATAAATGAAAAGGTCTGATGTCACATTTTAAAAGGCAACATGTAAATAGTTAGACGTTACAGTAGCGCAGCCGCGCCTCTTCTATAAGGTGACATTTTTTAGGAAAACACCATTAACTAGTGATGTTTGAACAGTAAATGTCACTATTCCAAATTTCGTGAACCCCCTATATTTTGATGTTGTTGAAGTGTCGCGTTCTAGGTGTTTTGTTTTAAAAAGTGACTTTTTTTGGGTAAAAAACATCACTATATATTTTGGCCTCTTTTTTTTTTTTTTTTTTTTTTGTCTCTTCACTCCTCTGTTTCTCAAATCTTCTCTAGAGTCTATGATTGTGTGAGGAAAGAAAGAGAGATAGAGGGTTTTAGGGTTTTTTTTGTATGGGTGGGGCTGCAAGGTGACAGCGTAAAAAATCTGGATTTTAAAATCTCTTACCCACAACTCGTCTTGTGCCCCGCACAAGTAGTTAAAAACCTAACCCGGATCCGCAAATTTAATTCTAAAAACCGATCTTTGTGTGTGGGGCGGGGTGGGTGGGCTAAGTTTGGGCAGGTTTTGCCCACCCCTAACTATGTTAACTCGCAATATTGTTCTACTCAAAGGGAAACATTTTATATTTTAATTGAAATGGCCAAGGATAAAAGTACTATAGGTTCCAACAAAAGATTTAATCATTTAACTTACTATTTATTATTGGAAATTGTAAATTTAACCATTGAATTTATATTTTTACACTTGCTCTCATCTGTGGGCTTAAACTTCTCCTGAATAAGTGAAGCTCAATATGTGACATATATATTTAAAATGGAAAGTGAATTACAGAAATAGGGTATGAACTCAAAACTTCTACTTTGAAATTATATTCAATCACCACTTTGTCTAGCATAACAGGTTGTCCTATCCCTAGCTTGTAGCTGACATTTTTGTATTTTCTCAAATTTGTGATTGATTTGTAACTAATTTAGAATCTTTAAAACACTATTCTTGAAATGTCATGAACACATCTCACAGTTGTTTTGCGGTGCCACAAACTGTCAACAATTAGAGGCATATATGGATGTGGCACAAAGTCTCATAAGAGTCTGAAAATATTATAAATAGACTACAAATAAAACCTATAAGGGGTTAACATGGATTTTAAAATTTATTAATCACACAAACATTCACCAAATATATGAAAAGCGATAAATCAATCAATACAAAGATTTTGGTGACAAAGTTGAAACTTTTTTAAGAACTCTTCAAAAGTAAAACTACTTTAGAGCAGCCAAACCAAGGAAATTAACCAGCTATAAAAAAAATAAAGATTACAAAAAGTTCACTCATACAAAACCTTTGTAATTGATACTCTTTTACATAAGATAAGCAACTCACTTGACTTTTACTACAGTAGCCCTCCCCATGGGCCAGGGGTGGCCTTCAAGCTCTCTTTCTTGGCATGGCCCGAAGGCAACCCCCACCTCAGGGGTGGCTGCTAGATGCTAGCCACCCCTCAAAAAAAATTTTTTTAATTATTTTGAAATTATTTTATTTTATTTTATTTTTTGGTATGTATAAATATTTTTTGATATCAATTATTATTTTTATTTATTTTATGAATGAAAAGGTCTGATGTCACCTTTTAAAAGGCAACAGGTAAATAGTTATACGTTACTGTAGCACATCCTCTTCTATAAGGTGACATTTTTTAGGAAAACACCCTTAACTAGTGACATTTGAACAGTAAACATCACTATTCCAAATTTTGTAACCCCCTTATATTTTGATGTTGTTGAAGTGTCGCATTTTAAAAAGTGACGTTTTTTCGGTAAAAAATGTCACCATTAAGACGTCACTATTTTGGCCTCTTTTTATTTTTTTTTTAAGTCTCTTCAGATCTCCTCTCTTTCTCAAATCTTCTTTAGATCGAGTCTATGATTGCGTGAGAAAAGAAAGAGAGATAGAGGGTTTTAGGGGTTTTTTTTTATTTTTTTCTTTTGTGTGTGGGGCGGTGACGCTGCACCGCGGATTTTGTAAATCTCTTTAACAACCCGCCTTTACAGCCTGCATGGTTAAAACCTAACCCGTGACTGGCCACAGAATGACTTAAACCGTATTTGTTTGCAGGTATGGTACCGAAGCTGGCAGCCGCCGCAATTCTTCTTAACTATGTTAACTTGCAATATTGTTCCAAAACTTAAGCCAATATGAAAGGGTATGTTTAATAATTTAAATTAATATTCTAACATAATGCTAGTCACGATATGGGATTCGTTTGGTAAACGATTTCGTTTCGGTTTCAGTTCAATACTGTATCAAAAATTGATTGATGTTAAAAAAAAAAAAAGGTAAAAATGTTTTTTTTAAAAAAAAAATTGAAAAAAGTAATAATGTTTGTTATAAAAATGATTTTTTTTTTTGTTTTATAGTGATTTTTATTTGAATAATAATAAAATAAAATAAAATTGATGTGATATAAAAGATAAAAAAAATTAAAAAAATAAAAGAGTATGATGAATAGTATTATGCCGAAATTATGCCAAAACCGCGGTTGGGCACAAGCCACACAACCCGGACATAATTATTGCTAAATGATATATCACAACTAAAAACGTGAGTTTTCTTAGTTGACCACTTAGCTCGATCGAGGGAGTGCCTTTGCATTTCGTCGACTGTAATGAAACAAGACGATGAAAACAGAAACCGTGCATATATATATATATATATATATATATAGATGAAAAATCCGACACGATTCTGTTTCTCCCGAAGTAGTGAAGTTGAGAGAGAATACATGAAAATTTGCGCATACGTACGTACGTACGATCCAATGAAATGAAAGGCGTGTGTATAACACTGTACGCAAAACACGAGTATCGAAGGGATGGATAGATCCATACATAGTCCCACCGAAATAAGGACAACAAACAACCCGCCTTACGCGCGTGGCCGACTTGTCGCTCTCAAAAGATATGCTCCACAAACCCCTTTGAGCCTCGAGGAGGAGTTTTGTCTTCAATGCTGTACCATGCATGCATTAATAATATTGCATGCATGTACCTGGCCACCGCCCTTTTTCATCTCTTCAGCAATTCAACACTCGGCGACAAGATATCTTTCATTTCCTCTGGGCTCTGACCTTTTAATGAAGGAGGAGGAGATCAAAGGGAAAATGGAAACAAAAATCATAAGAAAAATGTGGTGAATATATTGCTAGTTGACAAGCTAGAATGTGAACAATTTCCATTAATATATATCATCTGGTGTTTATAATGTTGTTATATATTAATAGACCATTTCATGCGTGTATCACACCGGCCAATCTACACAAGTTCTTCTGTATGAGGACAACTCATTGTGCTCTTATTAGAATTGAATCAAAAATTTTAGAACACTCACTATTGAGCATTAATTGGCCGGGAAATGGGAGTAGTCGCACCACTACCGTACCCAATGGTTCTATTAGGGTGGTTAAGAAGATTTTTTTTTTTTTTTTTAACAAAAATAAAATGGGTTTGAAAAAAAAAATTGAGTTTTTTGGAGACTATTTTATTCTTCTAGAAATAGCTATTTTTCTATTTAGAAGAATACCCAAAAATAATGTACAACTAAATAAAGAAATGGGCCAAATGGCTATAGGCTATAATAGCCTATAGGAAATTAACTAGGAATATGCATTTTCGGCGTAACAAATTAATGTGATCTTCAATAATTCAAGAGTCATCGACAAGATATATATGAGAAGCCTTTCCTCTGGCCTAGCTGTACATGGACTTACTTTTAAAGGATCGAGGAGATCGAGGAGGAAAAAAGAAACAAAAATCAGAAGAAGAAAAAAAATGTGATAAATGCTAATTGACAAGAATGTATACAATTTCCACATATTTATGAGCATTCGCTGAGTGTCGGTACTTAGTGGGGTAGAATTTGATCGGTATGGGACTGAGTAGAATTGACTAGGGTATTCGTGTTTCTAAGCGAGTTTGGGTTCGGCTCGTATAAACTCGGTTTGAATAAAGCTTGACTCGCTTATTAAGCTCAACTCGTATATTTTTTTATTAAGACACAAATAACAATATAACCAATATTACTCAATAATAACAAATATATTAATATACCATATAACTTATTTATTTATTTATATATATATATATATATATATATATATATACATATATATATAATAATAATAATAAATATTTGATATAATCATTAATCATTATATCATATGGTATAATTATACAATTTATTGTGTAATTGTGCCATCAGCCATTTAATCAAAGCATTATTAGATACTTTATACTTAGAAAATGTGTATCACATGATCTTAGATGTAAGATAATATTATTATATTAATATGAATTGTGATTTGTGAGATAATAAGATGATATAATTTAAGTATGAGTGTATGACCATTAGAGCATTTGAAATTTAGGACTTAGGAGTTTGAGCATTACAATTAGATAATAAGTTCAATTCAAAAAAAAAAAAAGATAATAAGTTAACATGATAATAATTTAAATCATTAATCATATGATATAATTTAATGAGATCATATGATTAAATAATATCAAATTAAGTAATTGATATTGGATTCAACAATGTGTTACTTATACCTACAATTGAAGTATTAATATATTTTAAGATGGCTTCTTGAACCGTTTAAGAGTACTTAAAGTTTAAATTTATATAATAAAAAAACACATTAAATATAAGAACCAGCTTTTAGCTCGGCTCTACTTATTATGAGCTTGAGCTTGTTTTTTTGGCTCGTCTTTGAGCTCGAGTCGAGTAAAATTTAAACGAGTCGAACCCGAATAAGAAAAGTTTGCTCATGCTCGGCTCGTTTACACTCTAGAATTGGCCTTAGCTAACTATGAACATATAGGTTAATCATGCTTAATTATGGTCATATAGTCCCATGATGTTCCAAGTGACATTTATTATTTATAATGTCAAATCAGACTGGAATCTCCAATTAAGTTGGCAATTGAGAGAGCTATTGATAGGATTCTTGTGTACGAACAAATTATTAGACTATTCGAACACATGTTTAGATAGATAAGCCTCATCAAAATATCTCTGTTACGGTTAAAATTGGCTACAATTTGAACAAAAATTGCTATCAATCCCAATTCTGTTAAATGGCTTCATAAATATTTTTGGGCATGTTTGCCAAATGATTGGATTGGACCGGACCGGACCTAAAGACCTAAAAAATTCATCTCAAAATCAATTATAATATTTTTATTTTTTACTTCGTATCAGTTATTTTTTATCATTATTCAAATAAAAAAATTATTACAAAATAAATAAAAAAAATTACGTGTCAATTAAATTTACTGTTCATTCACTTTTTTAAGTCATTTGCTAAACTATTGTTAAAATTCAAAAGGCCATAATTACTAGCACGATAGAATGGTACTAGGAGCGCAAATTAAGGTGTCATATATGTACTAGAATTGACTTTGTAGTCTGTATATAGCCAGCTAGCTATGAATAGGTTAATTATGATTTTGGTCTATAGTCATTGGTTGCATTACTTGCATAGGCCTTGTTTGCCAATGAATATGCCAAAATTTCAACCTTTTTAACTCTTCAAATTCCTAAGGGCCATATATCTAATCGTGTTACTCGTGTATTTATTGTCAAGTTAATTACCTTGCCAAGCCATTTAATTTTTTAAAATTTATACATTACCTTTTTTTTTTCTTTTTGTTCCTATCCATAACTTTTTTTTTTTTTTTTCTTTTCTTTTTGACTCCTCATAAATTGAATATATATATATATATATATATTTTGGGTGCTGCTTTTGATGGCAGCACACAAAGCCCCCGAAAGATACCTTACGATCAGTGAACGACACTTTCATGCACAGAGAGGTCTGAATCGTACGTATTAAACGACAACGAGGGGCCGAGGGGCCGAGGGGCCTCCACGCGTACACGTGTCATATCAGTCTGCCCATGTTAATTTACCTTTATACACTCATGGTAACCTCCATCAGTCTCTCGCTCTTATTCTCATAAAACAATTTTGAGAGGAGAAGAGAGTAGATCTCCTTTCCCTTTTTTTTTTTTTTTACTTTCCGATCTTACCCTCTTTTTTTTTTCTTTTTTTTTTTTTTAAAAAAAATCTTTTTATTTTTTTTATATGTTTGTAAGTGTTTTTTGACCAGATTAACAACTTTGGCCTCTCTGTTATGCGTCCGTCCATCTTTTATCATGTTAGGTTGTTCATCTCATCTTTGACCGCTACTGCTGCTTGCTGATTGTTTGTTTGTAATTTTGTTTTGAATAAGTGGTTTATTCTCTTTAAACCTGTCTTCATGAATAAGCATAAATAATTAGGTGTTAGAGATTATTTCTCACGGCCTGGATAATTAGGTGTAAGGGGTCAGTTCAAATAAATTTTGTTAGAAAATTTGGCTACCCATGTCTTAGATCTAGTCTGCTCGGAGCAGGTTTGCTCTTTAACTGTCTTTGTACATGAGTTAACGAAAAATTGAAGTCATAAATAACACCTTATTGTAAGAATTTTTGTTTGTATCTATGACTTTGTAACCTCATAGTATGTGACTATAATTTTTGCAGAGTTTATTATTCAATTTTCTCACTAATACGTCAGTTTTAACTAATTTTTAATCCCTTTTATAATTTATAAATAATTATAACATACAAATATATTTTTGAACATTACTCATTTCACCAATTGAAATCATCTTTTAGATTTTTTTTTCCTTCATGTTTTTACCTCTTTCTTTAGATTTAAAAGTCAGATACGAGAATAGAAAAAATTTAATAGCTCAAAAAGTATATTTAAGAAATAAAAATTATATTGTTATCCCACAATTAGAGACGAAAACCAAAAGTTTAAATGGGGGGAATTAAAAAAAAAATGGGGTAAAAGATTAATTATTTCGAGGGTTCAACCTATAAAAAAGGGGCACACTAGCCCGGGGTGCATGGATTCGCCCCTGTTCATAACTATTCTATAATACTGACATGTATGAAAATTTTACCCAACCTTTAAATTTTTTTTTTTTTAATAAGACTAATTAAAAAATTAGTTGAAACTTTCATTTAATTGATCATATTGCATGGCTAACGGCACTAGATTCAAATCCATACGTATGTTGTGAATTGTGTTATTTGTCTCTATATATGCTATATGTAGATATTGGTGATCATGTGTATATATATATATATATATATATATATATATATTACGGATTCAACGAGGTGCATGAATCAATTATGAGCGAATTGGTGATATATTTGAATTGGAATTATGATAACGGTATATATATAAAAGTATATGTGAGTATCGTTATCATGAAAAGGCCAAAGAATTTAAAACCTAATAAAGAAAGATTAATGTTATATATTACATTTTTATCTTACAATTAAAGATTTGGTTTAGTTGTTTTTGGTTTGAGGGCAATTGGCACCACATACATTAATTTTAACTGTAAAATAAAGAGGATCCTATTTTGGGAAGTTAGGGTTTTGTATAATATTTTCCGGCCTCCTCTTCACTTTAATTTGCAAGTCCCTTGAGGGACTAGAAAAGGTAAACAGAGATGATGTGGTAGACAAGCTTAACAAAAAGATGGGCATTTAAGTAATTGTACGTAATTCTGTGGGAGAGGTGATGCCGTGATGGCCATTTTGCAAACTCCAAGAAAAAATATTACTGATCCAGTTGCTATAAAATCTATTGTTGCTTTATGGGCAATATATAGGCTGTGTTTGCCAAAAGGCTGGACCAGACCAAGTCTCATTCCTAAAAAATTATTCTTAAAATTAACTACAACATTTTTATTTTTTATATCACAACAATCACTTTTTATTACTATTCAAATAAAAAAAATCAATACAAAACAAATTTTTTTACTTTTTTATACAAAATATTCTTACTTTTTTCTCTCATATCAATCAAATATACTACAGTACTGTTCCACTCTCTTTTTCCATTCCCTTGCCAAACACAGTCATAGTATTTGCTAAAGAGATGGAGTTGTAATAGAATAAGGTGGAATCCGAAAGAGATGCACTACTAGTGGTGCATGCTTTAAGAAATGATGGCGCGTAAAAATTGGTGTCATTATGGCCAATTATTTAACGATGCTCGCATTGTGCTATAATCATTTCAACAATGAAGTTTCTCATGTTAGATGGGAGGTGAACAGAGTGACTCATAGGCTAGCAAAAAATGCACCCTCCTTTATGGATGAAGTGATTCACATAAAAAAAAACCCTTTGTTAATGGTATTGTAATAGCCATACGCGATGTTAAGAAGTTTGTCATTAATAAATAAATAAATAAAGAAAGCTAATATGCTATTTAGAAGCTTAATTGTAGAAAGAGGACAAACTAATTAAGCTTCCTCTCTCCAATATCGGGCTGTCAAATCTATAGTACTGGACTCGAGTTGGGCCAAGCTTGGAAAATGAGGGAGGGAGCAATGCTTTATCCATATAAGCTGTGTTTGCCAATAGTTTGAAAAAAAAAAAAGAAAAAAAAAAAGTGGTCTAAAATTGTAATAAGATTTGATTGATGTGTGAAAAAAATAAGAATGCTTAATATGAAAAAGTGAAAAAAAATAAATAAATGTTTTGTAGTAATTTTGTTATTTGAATAGTAATAAAATGTGATTGATGTAACGTATAAAATATAAATGCTAGAATTGAATTTGAGATGAATAGTTTTAAGGTTTTTTTTTTTTTTTTTTAAATCCATAACCATAAGCAAACATAGCCATATCTCAGAGCTCTTGGCATGAGTATGGGAGAGATGCTTCCAAAAAGCTCACTCCCTCTCCCAATATAAAAGAAGAAACAGAAATTTGCATCAATCAAAGGTCTGGCCAGAATTATGAAATACCTATGAACCATCCCAATCCATCAGCAAGGGAAGGGAAGAAAATAATTATAAAACGTGATAAGGGTTTTCACAAGCTGGTGAAGAACACCCAAATCAAATAATTTATTTCAGCCGCTTTTAATTAATCACTGATCCAATAGCAGAGAAAAGAGGAGGGAGATATCAAAGGTCTGGCCAGAATTATGAAATACCTATGAACCATCCCATCAGCAAGGGAAGGGAAGAAAATAATTATAAAACGTGATAAGGGTTTTCACAAGCTGGTGGAAAACACCCAAATCAAATAATTTATTTCAGCCTCTTTTAATTAATCACTGATCCAATAGCAGAGAAAAGAGGAGGGAGATATTAATTGTCCTCTCTCTCTCTTTTTTTTTTTTTTTTTTTTTCTCTCTCTCTATTGACAGTGACCTTTTTATCTTTTGATGGTACCCATCGGGTGCTTTAAATTACAGCCCCAGGATGCTTCCTGATAATTTTTAGGAGCATTTTCATTTTCTCGACAAGAATCCAATTAATATTGTAGCATACAGAGATGTGTCTTGGACAGCTATACTTTTGATGAAAAAATGGCCTCTTAATTATGTTAATGCAAAGCCCATATTAGCCTGTTTTAGCAAGGTTTGAAGTTTCCCATTTACAAGAAAGAGGAGCCTGCAACTGATTGCTATGAACTAAAATTATATGCATTCAGCAGAAGCATAAGTAGATTATATTTGATACTACACCTAGGGCAGGTTTAAGAGAAAGTATATGGTAACTGGATTAGCACTTTGTTTTGGTAGTTTTCCAAATCACCATTTGAGAAAATAAGAAAAAGAATGGGCTTCTTATCCTCAAGGAAATGAAGTCTTGGATCTTTGATATCCCCACATTCCCCTGCAACTATAGATTGGTTTTGTGTCCCCTTTTTTTGTGCTTTTTTTTATTTTTTTTATTTTTTTTTATAGGTGGGTGTTGTGAGTGGGGACACTCATTTAAGAAGGAGAGATAATTGCTGAGATAAGACCAGTCAAATGTACAGACACTTGCATGCGAATGAACTACCAAAGAGTTTAACCTTTTATTACTTTTTCTCTCTCTTCTGATCTTTATATATATAAATAAACCTTGCCTCTTAGTATGCCAGACTCGGACGACTTTTCTTGACTGCTACCTCTGCCTCCCTTCAATTGTCATCTGCCAAGCTTTCTCTTCAATCACTTTCTTCATAATTTCCATTTCCAATTTCAGGGCTCTTAAATGGCAGCCTTTTCATACCAACACCACCCTTTTCCAATTGAATCAATTTTCTTGCCAAACACCCCGGTCCCTATTAAGATGTCTAGCTTTATGGAAGAAAATATCAACACTAGCAATTTCTCTCAATTTTATCCACTTGAACCTATACAAGAGATTCCTGTTGATGTTAGAATCCATGAAAGTAGCTGTCTTGACCACGCCTCAAAGGTTGCTTTTAGTGATAATAAGCCTTCTCTGGCAAAAAAACAAAGTACAGAGTCCTCAGCAGTGGTGGATAAGCTTGACAGTGGCGAGCAGGTTACTCAGAAGGTGACTTCCATTATTGAGAAGAAGAGGAAGAACAGAAATGGGGTTTCGGCCATGACTTGTGCTCAATCTAAGGTAGGCCCCAACAAATTATTCATAGCAAAACAGTGTATATATATATGATATACATATAATTTCAATTATTGCTCATGTGGGTTCTGATTGTTGTTCAAGATTTTGAATCTTTGGATCCTATTTTGTTAATCAAACTGGATTTTGATCTTTACTATATGCTCCTCATTTTATTAGGATCCGACAGAAGGGAAAAACAAGAAACAAAAGAAATGCAATGGTGCCCTGAAAGAAGGAGAAGAGAAGAAGCCTAAACCTGAAAAGAAAGATCAGAAGAAATTTCCTGAAGAGCCTCCAACAGGTTACATCCATGTAAGAGCAAGGAGGGGCCAGGCAACAGATAGTCACAGCCTTGCAGAAAGGGTACAAGTCATTCTTAAACACCCCCTGGAGATTGCCAACTTTATGATATCCCCACGCATAAAAAATAGAAAGAAAAAAAAATGGCAAAATTTTGTTATGACCACACATATATATACGTCTCATTGTAAATTGGTTTTCAGGTAAGAAGAGAGAAAATAAGCCAGAGGCTAAAGATCTTACAACGACTAGTTCCTGGCTGTGAGAAGGTGGATTTCAGTTCTTTGTCTTCATTTCAATCTTTCCTTCTCCTTTATATATATATGAGAAATATTTTCCTGACAACTTCATGTGTTTTGGTTTGAGAAAAGGTAGCTGGAAAGGCCCTCATGTTGGATGAGATAATCAATTATGTTCAGTCCCTACAAAATCAAGTGGAGGTAACACCGAACCGAATTTTCTTGCTATATATATATATTCACTAACTAATACCATGAAGAAAAAAAAAAAACATAAACTGATGATGTCTTTGTCATTTTACCAGTTCCTTTCAATGAAGCTTGCTTCTGTGAATCCCATGTTCTATGACTTTGGAATGGACCTAGATGGACTCATGGCCAGGCCAGAGGTATGAAAATCTAGCCTTTCAATATTAATGGATTAACGATTACCCAATTTCCTCCATTAGAGCTGATGAGATTTTCCTGTTTGTCATGAATTTTGATTCAGAGTTTGACTAGCATGGCATCAGCACTGCCATCTGTGGCACAATGCAGCCCCTCCCAGCTCACAGGTTTTGCTGATACAACCACCCCCACCGCCTTTACAACAGCAAATAACTATCCTATTCTGAACAATTCTACAGCTTCAATTTTACTCCAAAATGGCCTCACTCAGGTACATTTTTTACTTGGAAAGTTGATTAATTATAATAAAGAAAATTATATATATATATATATATATATATATATATATAATAAAATAAAAAAACCACTTTTTCTTTTTTTTTTTAATGTTTTTTTTTCCTAACAATGACAAACACATCATTTTCAGGATATCGCTAGTGTATTTTGTGATCATGTGGAAGACCAAAGACAAAAGTTTCTTAATCCATCTGGGTTCAGCAACTTGTGTTTCTTCCAATAATGTAAAAAAACATAGCAGCTGCCCTACAACAATCGGTATGCCCTCAAATCCTGTCTCACATAAAATATTATAATGAATGAAAATAAAGGCAATAATAAATCAAATATTTCTATATATTTGCAATATTATATTTATACATATATCTTGACTTTTGCTCATTTTTGTGGATTTATCTTTTCCAGATAGTGAAGAAAATCCAAAGTAGTGCCAAAACCGGGGGAAGAAATATGCAAGCTTCTTCTTTTCTTGATCAGCATCAGTTCCAAAGGAGGGCCCTTGTTCACCCAAAAGTTCTTGCTCCATGTCGATTAGATTAAAGTGATGTCTGAAGATGAATAAAGGGTAGCAAAATCAATGGACGATCGAAGAAGGTGAAGGACATATACAACCGACAAAATAAGACCAGATCTTTTATAGATCCTTAATCTGCTCCTGTCTATTAATTCGATTCCCCCCAACTCTCTCATGCATAGATTCCAAGAGCTTGTGGTGGTTACGCTAGAGACATCAGAAAAAAAAAAATATATATATATATATATAAAATAAACAATTGTTTGTCATTAAAGTGATTCTTGTGGGTTACATTTATTCGGTTATTACAGTTACTTTTACCGTTATCTCTGTTCCTGTTGCATTGACATGACTGGGATAGGCATTTATTGGTGGAATCTTCTGCGTCGGTGAATTCCCCCTACCCATCTATGTAACCGTTGTGGAAAGGAGCATCTATTAAATACCTTCTTTTTCCTTAGTACTGTGAATGACATGCAGCCATTCCTTTCATTTGGTTTTTCTCTTGTAACTTGTGCTACTACTGCTAACAAAGAACTGCCGCTTCCAAGTAAAAAAACAGAGTTTTTGGAGCACAATTTTCATTAGAGATGAGGAAATTCAACTTATATCTGGCATTTATGAGTAGATGCCATCGTTATGGATCGCTTTAGAATTTTTTTAAAATTTGAGATTCTCAAATTCATAAATTTTAGCTGTTCATCTCATCTAAACGTCTAAAATAAGTTATATTTAAGTATTTAATAAGGAAACATGACTTATTAAATTCATTGAGAGTAACTTATTCATTAAATGCCGAAACATGACTTATTTTAAACTCTTAAATGAGATGAACAGCTGATATTTATAAATTTGAGAATCTCAAATTAAATAGAATTCTAGGAAATCTTAATCTCCAAAGTTATGTGTCGATCACCAAATCTTTTATTCACCATCTCAACTTGCATTCTTAATTTGTTGTTGCCTCTGCATTTGCACTAACGACACTAATTACTATCTCTTCCTACGATTTTAAGCATAATTCTTTAACCATTAAGACCCGTTATCAAATTGTAAGTCTATGGAGACCACGTTACGGGTCTCTTTCTAAAATGTATTGGTACGACAATGGTGGTTGAGGGTGACAAGACCTCAAAATGTATGAGAAGATTATAGTTATTTGGTGAGTGCAAAGAACTTGATAAATGTAATGTGTATTACTATGATATTTGTCCTAAATAATATTGGTAAAATAAAGGGCAATGAATTCAATATGAACATATATATTTCAATTGCTTGATATGATAAAAAGTATCAATACATCAAGGAGGTAGTCAGACAAGAGAGGGGGTCCGTGCTTCTTTCAAACACCATTAATTATTTGACACAATTAAACACAAACACCCACGAATACTCCTTTTTCCCCCAACATATAGAGGGGAAAAAATAAAGATAGAAAGTTTATTTTAAGCTGCCACAGTAGATAATGACAGTCCATGTGAGTTTTATGTTCCACCCTTTTTTTAACATTTGACCCACATGTTTCGATGTCCTGACAAATCAATTGGACCATCATTTGCATGTATGCCCTTCAATTTGGAGACATGTATGCTAATTTATATATCTTGGTTTCTTTTATATCCTGTCCAAAAAAAAAAAAATGTTCAATCTTTGCTTATTGCAATGTCCAGTCCCATCTCTTGCACAGGTTGATCCGATTGTCCGCTATCTTTGTTAAATTGTTTACTTTTTGTTCTCAAGACAAAAATATTAACAAATAATCTAAAACACAAAATATCTTGTGTCTTACAAAAGCTTTGAGAAGTGGGTGCCGACTGTGTTAAATTGTTCATAAAAGGTAAGGGATAATCTATAGATATAATATATTGACGACTCAACCTTTAAAATTGTATTTTTTTTTAAAAAAAAAATTATTATTATTTCTTTAATCATGACTAATCAATAGATCTAAACCATTTCTCATTTGCCGACTGATAACTGGATTGCAATAGAACACATATCTAGAAAAGTAACAGTAGTATTCTTAGCAACATATTCTTAAATGATGTAACCATGCTTTGTAGCGTACCAACTCATCATATTGTTCTTTAGGGTCCCCCATGTTTTTCTCTTTCAAACTAATTAAATTTTTTTAGGGGGGGGTCCTCATGCTGATTAAATAGTCACGTAATGTCATTGTCTCTATTATGCAAGGATAAACATATCACTTCCCATCTTCTAACCATCAATCTACTTTTATTACTCTAGATCTGGGCCGAAATACTAATTGAGCCTAAAAATAGAAGGATAAAATTTTAAACTGGGTTAAAAAAATTTCTCCAACTCACTCTATTATACTAATATGTGTATAAAATGCATGTAATGACCCTTTATTCTTGAAGGGCCAAGGGATGTTTGCATAAGGGAGAGGGGGGCCACGATATCCCATGAATTCGAATTCCCCTCCCTAACCAACCAAGCGCGAGAAAACACTCTATAAAGAGAAAAGAAGGGGCTTGCTAACGAGGTACACACCATTAATTCTAATCAAACACTTTTCTTGTTCAATTTCTTAAGGTCATTACTTTTTCCAACCGCTATTGATTTAAGCATCAGAATAACTCATCCCTGGATCCCGATGGGACACTTTGCATTAATCATCCCTTTTTTCTGTAAGCTCTTTTTATTCGGTTTTTTCAAGATTTAGTGCGTAACTGACATATTTTTGGTTGTTAAATAAAGTAAAATTTCATAACCAAGACATTTTTTCACCCCACACATAAAGGCTGTTCAGCACACACATAGGGTAGATTAATTTTCCTTTTTTACACAATCATGTCGGGTGTCTCTGTCAATTTGGAGGTTTGCCACACGAGCAATATTATCCCTGGAGAGTTGATAATCAATTGATTTATCATGACAAAACATACATGATACATCAAAGTCTTTAGTTGGATTACAGCTAGCTATTTACAACCCCAATATTATCTTTTGTTAATTGTCGATTCGCCATTCTCTCTTCGGTGAAGAGCATGCATGGTACATCAATCTATATGTCTATTTTTTTGTCACCATCTCATGCTAATATGCCATCGTTTGGAAAGCTACATGCATGTTGACTGCCCGACATCCATGTATGGTCATTTTGCAATTTATTTGGCCCCGACTACTACTACTCCTTCTTAATGACTAAGAAATCCGAGCATCATCCACGATTGGAGAATCTCTTCTATTATCTCATATAGTCTTGTAACTATCTCGGCTTTAACAATTTGAAAAGCTCGCAAAATTAATAAAAGTGCAAACTTCCCCTTGTTCCCACCTTCCCCATATATAGCGGGAATGATTCATCTCCAACTATCCCGGCATGAATATTGTTAGAGATATTATATCACTTACTATTATTTTTTCACAAATTGACATGTCAATTTATGTGACATTTACCATGTTTGTAGCTAGAATTATTCATTTAATTAATATTCTAAGCATTTCTCAAAATGCTCTCTCTCTCTCTCTCTAAAGAGTGAATATAATATAAGTAGAGCTCTAAATATCTGACATTAATTATGTATACCAACCCATTAGACGTTAATGAAAAGGTTACTTCAATACTAATCATATAAACAATCAGCAATATTAGGTGCTAATGATAAGTCATTTGGATTTATATCACAGGATTAATTATTTATGTTTCATTGAACGTACATTTTATTCTCTCTGCGCTTATGGCGCTTTTTGGTCTGATTCTAAGGTCACGGACTGTCAAAGGTGCAATCAAATTATTGAGAGTGATTTAATTGATTGATTAAACATGTTTTACAATAATACAATTATAGCCCTCGATTGAGCAAGTTTTAATAATTAAGAAACATTAATTAAATTTCCTCTTAAATGACATCAACAGCATCACACAATAATTGTCGTTAAAGGGATCGAGTCTTACTGGAAGTTCTATAGTTTTTAATACAAATTAATAATGTCAGTCACTAAACAATTAATTAAATTTACCTGTCAAAATTTATTGCTTAATTTTGTTCACCCATAAACATTTTTCAAAGAGAGCTTGCAATTGGTTAATTTCTCTTTAATTAATTGTAAGATTTGTTAAACTATGACTATGCATGTATATATACTTCCAGTATTTGAAGGAAAAATCAGAATAGTAGTAGAATGATCGATACTTCCATAATTATCACTTATTGATGATGCTTCCATATTGCGTAAAGGGCTAGCTAACTACTACAAGTCATTTTGGAGTCATTGAAATCCAAGTGAATATTGAACCAATTGCATTATTACTTGAATATTAAGGCATGCAGGCACCCCTCTTGAAGCAATTTCAATTCCAAGGAAAATGACTTCAGAAATATCCATAGCATCTTTCTTTTCTTTACTTCAATTCGTTTACAAATTTCTGTTCTTTTTAATTATTATTATTATTATAATAATAATAATATAGGGTGTCTTTCCTTTTTAGTTTCTCTGTACCATGCAACGTACGTGATGCATGGTCGTATCCATCCGAATTTAGAAAGGAGAAGGAAAATTTGAAGAATGTTAATAAATTCCACAGAAATTAATTAAAATTGACCAAAAAAATATATAAATATAATTAAGCCTATAGCCTCCGTCCTCCTTCCCGGAAACATCGTCAGAAAGACGACAGAAAAACACGTCTGAGGTAAATGTTTGTGGCTGTTTGGATTAAGCTTTACACTAAAAAACAATGAAGAAGAAATTGTTAAGTAACAAGTGATATGAATTAAAAGCTAAGGACGTAGCTAGGGATTATGATATTGATATATCCATTGTATCGTCCCATGTAGAGAGGGACCATATTCTCTTGGGCACGATGGTTGGGTTGGGACGGTGCGTGTTACGTTTGAGGCCAGTGGGGCCGTACGTGGTCCGGGCGATGAAGGGTCGTCCAAAGACCGCATATATGGGAGGGTCCCCGCCGAAGCTCATTGAATTGCCTTGTCCCTTTTGGTCATGTCGACTGGAGAGCTAGAGATATATAGAGGGAGAAGCTGGTGACACTGATTTTTTATGCTTCTGTCCTTATCTCTTTGCACCTAAAGCATGGGCTGTCCCCAAAATACACTTGGGGGGGGGGGGGGACTTTAAATATTGGTCTCACTCACATCACTTGTTTTTATTTATACCTTTTACTAAAACACACATAAAATCAGGATGTACATGGGAGAATTTGTGAATTTTACCTTTTCCAATCATTAATATATAAAAGGTATATGGTCATTACTCTCTTTTGGCTAGTTGGGATGCAAACATCTGCCTAGCTACTTTAACGGAAAAATTGGCGGATATATACCGTACGGTATGTTGTGATCCAAACCTTTGGCAGTCTTTTTTTATAAGTCGGTTTTTAAAAGTGAGTTTTACCTAAGGTTTGCATCATAGTACTTACGAATTTAGTGAACTGCTACAATGCTCACCAAATGTTTTAAAAAAAAGAAGGTATTTTTTATTGAATCATTATCACTCATTGAGCTCAATAAAGAAAGAATAAATAGAAAGTGAGATGTAAGTGTTTTGAAAAGGTTTGAAACTAAAATAGAAAAATGTTAATTTTTTTAGCAAAAACAGAGAGAAAATTTGTTAAGCAGGACGTGAATACTCTCACTCTCTTTTCCCTCATTTGTTTGCAATAAATGATAAACTTACAACTATTCTACAACTTTCTAATATATGTTAGCATGTAATTAGTAGATGTTAAAATTTGTTTTACTTACTATGTAAGTGTCACACATGTTAACACGTATTAACAAATTGTATGAGTTATAATGTATATATAGTTATAACTTATAGGTGTAGTATAGTAACTTTTTGTTTTTTAAACTCTATTTTGAAAGGTGTCTTCCTAGCCAAAAATAAAATAAAAAATAAAAAAGGAGCCGATTTAATAATATATATACTCTTTAACTTTTTAATTTTTGGAGGTGAGCCTTAAATAACCATTATCTCATACGTTCATCTAGATTTTGGCGATAGATTTATTTATTTCTTTTAGTGTCGTGTCAATCTAATCATCAAAAATTACCCTTAAGGACAAGTAGAACTTTATGCTAGGTCGTGAAATATATTGTAAGCCACAGAAACATGAACTGTATGCCCGCACGTGTCCAACTTGCCCACTTGACCATCTATGCTCCATGTCTATAAGTTTTGAAGTTTAAGACAAAAATTATAAGTAATATATTTTTTATATTTAAAAATTCATTAAATAATATTTATTTAAATTTTATATTATCCTCTCTCTTTTTTCCTTTCTTTCTTTAAATGTTTTGTTATAGTTTTACTAATAAAGTTTTTATTTGAATCTAGATCTCTTACATACATAAAAATGAAGGCCAAAATACAAAATTATCACAAAGAGAGAATACATATATTATAAGCTGCAAAGTGCCAAAACTCCAACGCGTGAAGAGAAGAGACAAATTAAAGGGAAATGCTTGGTGTTTTTTTAGTGTTCTATCAACTGTGATGTGACTTTTAAAATTATCGTTGAATTTGAGATTATCATTATTAAGTTTTAATCTATTGGTGATTTTAAAAGTCATATCATAATTGAGAGAACACTAGAAAAACACCAAGCATTTCTCCAAATTAAATGCCCTCACAATTTTCATTCAATAATATTTAGGGCCTTCTTCTTCTTTTAGGCCTATTTTTTTATCCTCCATTTGGGGCCTTAGGAAATGGCCCAAGTGACCAACCTTCAACCTCCACAAGTAGGCAATTTGTTCATCTTCTTCTTCTTCTTCTTCTTCTTGAGGCCCCACCCCCTTTTTTTTTTTTTTTCATTTAGGGCCTTAGGCAATGGCCTAAGTGGTCAACCTTTTGAACCAACCCTCCACAAGTAGGTATGATAGTTTGTTCATTTCTATCCATCATAATTAGAGATATTTCGGATGGCCTTAATCAAGCATGAATAGCAACAAATTAAGCAAACCTCATTTTGCTCTAAATGATTTATTTTTTAAAAAAATTTAAAAGAAAATGAGAGAGTTTTCTTTTTAATTAGGTTGAAGAAATTTCTTTAACTCAGTCGATTAAATTAACATGTATTCTTAAAGCATGTGATTCTCATTTTTAAAAAAATAAAAATAAAAATAATAAAGATGCATGTCATTTTATAAGATGATATTCATTTTTTTTTTTTTTAAATAAACTATGTCAAAAAAAAAAAAAAAAAAGCCTTGGGCCCTTGAGGCATGAGGCTGGCTGTTAACATTGTGTGAATCAACTACCCAGCCCAACAGGTATTCGTTTTGCCACTTACCAAATTTGGGCCCATAATCGTTTGCCTTGTGAATAGCTTTATGGGCTATGGCCCATTCTAATTGTTTTGTGCAAATTTGATGAATTTGCTATGTACAGACGGCAAGTATCAGCCTTCCGATGAAGATTTTGAAGCCTTGCAGACTTGCAGTATTTGCAGAGCGATTTCCAGAAGTATATGGTGAGGTTTTTGTTTTTTGGTTATAATTATTGATGAATCTATGGCATTACTTTAGGTATTAATTGATTCAAATTTTTATTATTGTAGTGCCGGGAAATGAAATGATTTTACAAATACGGTGAGCTTTGTTGTTAAAATCGTCTTCGGATTAATTGAGGGTTTGGATATGGAATCATTTCATTTGAATTTAGCTGCAAATGAGGTTATGTTGTGAGAATTATAGTAGCTTGAAGCATATAGTCAATTCAAATATCTGGTAAAATTCGAGTTTTGGGTGGTTATACTCTTTGTTGAAGTGTGTTTAGTTGATATGAAAATTTGTGAGTGTAGGAAAGAACTGCTTGGAGCGATTTTTTGTGTATTTGCTGAAACTTGAGTGCAAATGGATTAGGTTTACAAGCTGCGGGTGGTAAAGATTATTGTGAAGTCGTGATAAACTTCCCTAGCGACACCGTCCCCAAATGGGTAGGTTCTTCTCTTATATTTTCATCAGATTGGCTCCTTTGTGTTATGGTGATGCTTGCAAATTTATAAATTATGATATGGGGACAAACTTTTTTTAATATTTCTTTTTTTGAGGCTTGCTATGCAGGAAATTCCAATAAACAATCCTGTATATCTCAGATTAGGTGCATCCTTTGGCTCAGCAGAAAAAGGAACTGGGCTCAAGGCTCTTGAATTTTCTCTCTATATTTGTGAATCCATAGATATGTATGGTTTTAATGTGGATTCCAGTATTAAAGAATGGTATAAAAATTTCTTTCCAGCAGTTAGTATTTCCGATTTTATATACTTGATAATGTTTACCTGAGTAGGGAGCCTTATAATATTCTCAGGACTAGATATTTCTCTGAATCTTGACAAGGTCATACTCCTTTGCCTGGTAGAGCTTCTAGTAGTGGTCCATCCAAAATCTAATGGTGATTTTTAGTGCCATGTTAGGGAGCATGTATTTGAGAGTGTGTGTAGCATTTTTCACACCCAATACCTGTTAAGGAGGCTTGAAGTTGCAAATTCTAATTAAGAGGTCATGGAACATTGGTGGAGGTTTTTTCTTCTGTTTATGTGGTGTATTGGGTCAACAATTTTGGATCCAAGATGGCACCATCCTAGGAAAATGATGTAACCAAGCAAACAGTTATATGTTGATTACTGAATTGTAATCATGGTGATTGCTTGATATCCAGAACTAAATTTTTATATTATTTTGCAAATAAAATTTTCCTCATTGCAACTTGTATGAACACTCCATTATTCCTTCCTTCCTGATATGAGT
Source organism: Corylus avellana (assembly GCF_901000735.1). Lineage (NCBI taxonomy): Eukaryota > Viridiplantae > Streptophyta > Magnoliopsida > Fagales > Betulaceae > Corylus > Corylus avellana. Next base: position 386,264 of record NC_081543.1, read on the forward strand.
GAAATCTTCTCATTGGTTATTATATTTTGTCATTAACTGTCTTTTTTATCTTTTTCTACTTGTTAAGGTTATCAAAATCCATTCTCCTATGCGAGCTGAACCAAATTGTGTTGTAAAATGGGTACCAAGCCGTGGCACAATTAGAGCTGCTAGAATCACATCAGAGAAATTATTGAAGTAAGTGAACTGAACTTCTATTGTCTTTTTAAATTTGAGAATACATTAGTTGAGAATAGGCTGCCATAATTGATTGGCTTTATGTTTGGTCATGAACTAGTTGTGCAACTTCTATTTTCTCTCGTAATTTTATAAACCCCTGCAATACTTGGTCCTGCAAGCTATGGCACACTATATGATGAGGCGAACATATCAACTATCAGTTAGACAACCGTGCAGACACAGCATGGCTAAGTACTTAAGGCATGTTTGTGTATTGAGAGGGTTCTGTTTGAAACGGTCTCATCAAGTAGAGAAGACTGACAACATCTAATAATCCCAACCAAATATGATATTATTAATGCTCCAGTTTATAACTTTATCTACAATGTTAGTTGAGTTCTCTTGTGCATTATTTTTTTGTCCAAGTAATTTGAAGAAGAAGAAGAGTAGATGGGGCTGATTAAGCATAATTTCAAGCCAGATTTCTATGGTTGAAAATTAAACTAATTGTATCAAACATTTGGTGAATGATATTTTTCTCCTCTTCTTTTATAATTTTCTGTAGGAGGGTTGGAGCAGGGTCTGGAGACCCATTAGCTGCATGCTCAACTATTAAGAAGATAGTTGAGAGAAAGCCAATCGCATTGTCAAACCTCAGAAAGGCTGCTGCTGACCATCAAAAATTTGTGAAGGGCACAACCATGTACCCTTTGGAGCAGAGTCTAGGACATGGGGCACTTTGCACAGTGCCAGCAAATTGATTCACACAGAGCTGACTATTGATCTGTGATTTGGTTTGTTTCCACATTAGCGACTGGACGAAGAAATGGCTGCTGACCAATCTACATTGCATTATTCTGTATATGAAAGAATTTGTTCAAGGCGATGAAGATTTTTTTTTCATGCCCCCACGTTTTATCGAAGTTTTGATATTCCCCACTCCCAGTTAGATAGCAATTTGTTCAAGTCGAGTATACGGTTGTTTTTCTTCTAATTCCGGTGGTGTCCAACCAAAAGTATGTGTAGGGGTTGGTGAGGAGACAGAAAAGAACCATATCTTGTAACAATTATATTCAGAAGGGAAAAGAAAGTAAAAAAAAAAAAAAAAAAAAACAAGGAAAGCAAAGAATTTGTCAATTGTTTTAGTTTTCATTTTTTTTTTTGTAACTTGATATCAGTTGTCAACATATCTTCCAGAGTACATAATGCTGCATTTTTGTGCCAACTTTACTTATAATAGAGAACCAGGATCCTTGAAATTCAGACAGGGAATGAGAGGGAGAATGCGGGGCTGGGTGCCCGGGGTGTGGGATTCTCCTGCTGTTCAAGGTACTGGATCCTGCACAGAAAATTCGAGCGGAATGTTGATCCATATAATGGATGAATGGGTTTATTAATCCTGATTGTGCAGTTGTTGTTCTTTTGTAGGTCACCAGATAGAACTAGAAGTGGTGTACGTGAAATAACCTGAAATAAAATCCATCAAAAACTCTCTTGATCTTTAGTTGACCTGTGACCCACAAGAAGAAAAGTCAAGAAGACTTAACGGAGGAATAAGTAGAGTCGCTTTTAGAAGCATTCCCTCGACTCCTCTCAATCAGTCATCCCGATAGAGAGAGAGAAAGGCACAAGAATTCCAATCACATAACTGGAACACGCGTCAGACTCCCAAGAGCCACAGCACATACAGTCCCACACTCACTCTCCCCCCCCTCTCTCTCTCTCTATCTCTCTCTCTGTCTCGCCGAAACACGTCCTCAGAAACCCTTGCATCTTCTTTTTCTCGAGCTTTCTCTCTCTCTGGATGTATATGCAGAGCGCATTTATCTCTATGTACAAACACACATACCCAAGCCCTAGAGGGAGAGTCTACTGGCGTTAGAGAGATAGACAGTGTCGGTGGTGGAACCGAATCTCTCTTTCTCTCTCTCTCTCTCTCGAACTCTGTGTGTATCCACAAATGCCCGAGATACAGCCGTCAGTAGAGAATCAGCTAAACGGCGTCGGAGCTGTGGCCGTGGTTTCTTCCGAGGCCTTCGGATCGAAGCGCCAGCGGAGGCCCAGTGTCCGTTTGGGCGACATCGGTGGCGACCAGCCGTACGAGTCGCACGTGCGGAGGAGCACCACCACCGCAGGCACCACCAACAACAACAGCAACAAGCAGTGGAAACTGACGATGAAGGACCCAAACAACAACAACAACTCCAGTATTGGCTCAGGTAAAGCCTCTAAGATTCGACCTTTGTTTCGTTTGAGCTCTGCTGAAACCCTAGACGGTGAGGACAAAGAGGGAAACTTAGATAGTGTTGCAATTGGGAGCTGGAAGGTAAAGGATTCTAAGAAGAGAGCCTCCGCGCCTAAAAGGGTTCGATCCAATTGGGTTTCCAGGGTTGATGATGGTGGTGGTGGTGTTGTTGTTGGTGGTGAAGGGGATGACAAATATAGCGGCGGTGAGGATATCGATGATGGCTATCGAGATTTTGATGCCGAAAACTCGGAAAGTCCATCGAAAGAGCATAGCCCGATTCATTCCCTTGAGAATATGGGTGTGGACTTGGATGGGCATGGAAATGAGAGAGAGCTGATTTATAGAAGACCCATTAGGGGTAGGGGAGTGGTTTCCGAGGGCCCCCATGATGGGGTGGAGTTATCAGGGCCGTCAGATACGGATTGGAAGTGTGGGACGAGTGGTGGTGATAGGCATGGGAATGGGAGTGGAAGAGAAGATGCGGTGAGGATTTGGCTCAACGGCTTAGGGTTAGGTCGGTATGCGCCGGTGTTCGAAATTCACGAGGTTGACGATGAGGTTTTGCCCATGTTGACATTAGAGGATCTCAAGGATATGGGAATCAATGCGGTCGGGTCTAGAAGAAAAATGTATTGCGCAATTCAAAAGCTTGGAAAGGGGTTTTCCTGAGTTTCTTTTTCTTTCTGCGTGTGTGTATTGGGGTGAATGTAGGAAAATTCTCAGCCATGGCAATGTAAGATTACATCTGAACCATTTCAAGCCTTTTAGCTTCTTTCCTCTTGACTCTTGAGAGATAGTATGATTAGGTTGTTTAGTGTTTCTTGTTTGCACTATCAGCCTTTTTAATCAAGTGCAATTTTCTGGTATCTATTGCCTTGCCTTTTTAATCAAGTGCATTGTTCTGGTATATATATTGCCTTGTTGATTTTGTCTTAGAAGTGCTGGCCATTATTCATATGTGTGAGACAGAATGTGGAAAAAAAATATCCATTGCCAATTGGTTTTGAGAAGAACAAAAGCAATAAATTGTCATGACTTGGGGTTGCACTCACAATATGCATGCACATCCCAAAAAGACTAATAATTTCTGAGACTCCCTTAGAATCATTGCATATATAGTCCACTTACATGTTATATACACCAAATGTGGATTTAACACGTACACATGTTATGCCTTCACAATTCACATAATCCATGGTATCACAATATCTACTATTCAAATTCTTAACGTCTTCATTGATGTTCTCGTTGAGCGATCAATGAGCTGCAGTATTCCTGGTCACTAGGTTTTAGTAGGCTGGCTCTCCTGTGCTCCTGTTCAAATGGTTTACTATGTTGATTTTGATACCATTTGTCCTGATCTAGGGGCGCACTAGTTTCTGCTATCCAGTTTTAGCTATTACACTCTGGATGTGGGATGTGGTAATTCTAGATTTCCTTGTGGCCAAGGTTTTAATGCAGTGCTCCTATGCTACATGGTTTTACTATGTTGGTTTTGATGCTATTTCTTATAATTTGGAACATCTTAGCTATATCTGTGCATACCCCAAAATGGAGTCGCAACTATTGAGACTCCCCTAGAATTCCTGAATTCCTGAATTCCTTATAGAGCTTAGATTCACAAAGAACACATCCAATATGGGACTTATATGCACATAAAATATGAAGACAATTTAGAACACCTTTTTTTATCTTCTTTCCTCTTTCTCTCAGAGAATGAGATTTTTTATGAAATTGATTTATGCAAATTTATAAAATCTATCCTTTATTAACTATATTGTATTTCATTTTCAGTTAATAATCCTGGATTTTAAGCTGTTTCTCTATCATTTTATAGCTCTTTTGGCCCTTTGGTGATGAACATTTTGAACTTTAAAAAATTGTTGAGTAGTTGCAAATGAGAAAAGATATACTGTGTATTGCTTAAAAGATAGTCTTGGATTTTATTCTCGCCATATTTCGTAAATTTCTTGTTTCTCATGTTTCCTCGTCTTCCTTTGCAAGGCCTGCACTTTTTTAGTGCCACACGTGAAAAGCACTTACCTGCACTTATTTATGGTTTTAATTTGCATATCATGAAACTTGGGTTATTTTCTTGGTCTAGTAAGTTAGTGGTAATTGCAATTCAGTTCTCATTTTAGAAGTTGTATTTGTCTGAATTATCTTTAGAATTGGGATAGAAATTCCTAGCAATTTTGTTGTTTGAATTGTTAGCAATGCAGACAGCAAATGTAAGAGAAGGCTTACCAGTGTCAAGAAAATTTTGGGCTGCTCATATGAGTTAAAAGGTTTTAGATGGAAAAAGTTTCTTGTCATGAAGCAGTAGCGCTTTTTATTGTGTATGTGCGGAGTAAAACTTCTTTTGATTAGCACTATTTTTTATTAGATTAAAGATACACACTTCTACTCTCAAATTTCCATTTTCGCACTTTCTTAAATGACTTTTATAATTACTATTAAATTAAAATTTAATAGTAATTCATTCCAAATTTAATATGCTTTTTAAAGTCACCTAAAGGAGGGAGTGTATAGCATTTTTATTATTATTATTATGGTGGAGGCACTTAGTGAACTTATGAAAATGCTAATTTGAGAATTTGAGATTGTCATGTCGCCAAAAAAAAAAAAAACAAACAAACAAAAAACAAAAACAAATTATTAATATTACGCTATTATCTAAAAAAAAAAAAAAAAAAAAAAATCACCCTTTTTAAGGGGGTGGCCAACTACCCTCACCAAACCTTTCGGGGTTGTCACACATCTCTGGAACCCTCCAAGTAGTTACAATTACTTCCGATATCCGACCATTGACGGTTCCAACCTCCAAAACATTGTGGTTGGGGTGGCACTAACTAAGAAGTGTGCAAATTATTTTGCTAACATGGCAATGACTCATCGTTGCATAAGCTAGCCATACATAAACATACATATGGCTAGCATTACTCAATGATTAATATCATTTAATCATTGTTAGCAACGAGAAATTCTATCTATTAATTAGATGTAGATGTGTCTCAACTTCTAACTTATTTGCTACTTTTTAAGCACTTACAAACAAAGAACTATTTTATTTTATAATCAGAATTTAATTTTTATGTATATAACAAATACAAATAATGCCACTTCATTTAAATATTTTGAATAAAACACCAATATATTTATTTTGTGACATAATTTATACCCCGTTATATACAATATTTAATCTTGACCATAAAATGACTCTTTAAGTTTTCATGAGTTTGGTCATTTTGATAGGGAACGAGCCTCCACCAATGGGCCGTCAGGTCTACCGGGTCGTTGTGTCATGGTCAGACCTGAAAGGAAATATCCTCGAAATACTACAAGAACACCGTGTGAATCAATGAAAGTGGAAGATAATCAAGTGGGAAGAATTAAAGCGGTGCCTGTACATTAAATAACCAAAATTCCATCAAAAACACATATAGGAAGACACTGAGAAGACCCCCACCCCCCTCAAGGGCATACATACAAACAAGGAAGAATTTCCAGATTCTGCACGACTAAACAGCTACAACAATATAATTTACCATCAGTCCGATCAGATCTAAAGCTGCTTTAGACGCTTAACAATGTTACTCGAGCCAAACTTCAAACTCTTCAATCCACCTTGATCATGCCCTTTTCCTGCTGCTGCTTCTTTGGCTCCGCAGGGAAGTATTTAATACCCACCATGTCACCCACTCGACTAATTACCTGCCCCCAGAGAAAACGAGAGAGAGAAAACAACATTATTGCTAATTAAGTGCATAGAATCCTTGAACAGTTATAATTAAGTGCATACAAAGAGCAGACTTGAGCAAACAGAACTTCAAACAGCATGCTCAAGATATTCTAATATCCTTTCATATGCATTAGCATACTCTTTCCCCTCCATCCCTTTCTAAATTATTGCCTTCCTTCTGGGCATTTGTCCTTTCCAGTAATAAATATTATAGCACACTTCTTTCTTTATTTTACAACACCAACATGAACTCGACATTCAATAAATATCTTGGACAAAATTTCAAAGCACAGGAGCCAAATATAACCATATAAGATCCCTTTCATCAAATTATTAAGACTTTTAAAACAATCCTTACTGCTACTCAAGTAATACCTCCAAAGCCTTGATCCTGACATTGGGGGTCCAGCTACACAATTGTTTCCACCATAGTTACTCTATTTGACCAATTCAATCAAAAACCAACTCATCTTCCCCGCACACCAAAAACTAAGTATACATGTCCAGCTACACAATTTTTAGTCATTGCTTCTAATTCGACCAAAATTTTATTTTTTAGATGCAGTGCGCTTTAGATAGGTTTATCAGTTTCTGGGGGAAAAAAAACTTCTGGGGAGTAGGGACATGGTCAAAAGGAATATAAAATTTAAACTAAGGAAATGAATTTCATACACAGATAGAAATTTACCTCTAAGGATTGGAGAAGGTCTTCCTTGGTGTGCGAGGCCGATATGCAAATGCGTGCCCTGGCCAACAGTAAAGGGGTAGCTGGAAAGGCAACTGTCACAACAGCCACCTGTGATGCATAACATTTATAAGCAGCCGTAAAAAACAAAAGAATGCAATACAAATGTACAGAAGGGCGAAGGAAAAAAAAAAAAATCAGTGTATAGAAAATCCTCTGTGTTACAAACTTTATTAATGAATGAGTTTGGTTATGATAGCTATGCAAATATTAGAAAGAAACTCACATTCTGATTGAGACATTCTCGGGAAAATGCAGGGATTTTTGCTGGATTGTAAAGCATTATAGGCATTACAGGAGAATCATTATCTCCAAGAACCTCAAAGCCCATCTTCTGCAGCTCAGATCTGAAAAAATTGCTGTTTTCACGTATTCGTGCAAGTTTCTGAGCCCCTACATTACAGAAAAGGCAGTTCAAATCATAAGTAATTGAATGAGAAGTCTAAACTTGAAGTCCACCAATGAAAATACAAAGAATCAAATGCACACCTCTACTAGTACCATCCTCTCCAAGAAGAACCTTTATGGCAGATATGATTTGCTGTGCAGCTGGAGGTGATATGGATGTTGCATACAAATGAGCAGGACATGTATACTTAAGATATTGTATAAGCTCCTGAAAAATGACCCAAAAAAAAAAAAAAATTACTACAAATAATATGCCTCGGGTAACATCCATAACTCGCTTGATCCAATCAGTACAAGGTTTAAAGATGTTAACCATGAGAAGAAACACGAAAAGATAAAAGCTGAGAAGTTGTAGTCCAACATGTCCAACATATAGTTATGCATGGACACACCATAACCCGGTAATTTCTTACTCGTGGGAGCAAAACCAACTCACTCTGGTAATTTCTAGCACTTCAGAGAATACTAAACAAAGCAGAGACGAATCGTCCTAAACAAATTATATCCTCAACAAGAAGCAGCCTTGTTGAACAACCTTTTTTTTTTTTTTTTTTCCTTTCAGAGGGCAGGTTTATCAACTTATCCATCAATGAACTACCAACTGGTGGGACACACACACACACACAAGATGGTATAACTTGCAATAATTTCTTTTAGGGAACAAAGGAACGTCCAAGCAGTCACTGTAACAGCTAAACTTGTATATCTAGGTGAATTGCTGATGTGAAGAATCCCTGCCATTACCTTTTTAATTCAAGATAACTTCATTTTCATTTCAGAACCTGACCCAACCACAGATAAAAATAAATATAGATAAAATTTCTTAATCCTATTTGATAAATATAATAATGAATTTGGCATAAACAATGGTAGATACTAATGAGTAGGCAGAGCACCGACCCCTTTTGGTCGGCACTTAGCCCACACTGACGGCTGAACAAAGGCGGCCAGTAGTTGGTTTTTATACTAACAGACTGACCAAGGGCATCAGTCAATGAACTGAATTGACCCCCAACAGTTGGTATAGAGTCATTTTACTGACCAACCAGCCTGACACACTGAGAGAGAAAGTGGGCCAGTGGCTGGACAAAGAGAGAGCGAGCAAGAGCTTGAGAGAGAAACGGAGAAACAAATAAAAATGAAAGAAGTCTATGTCAAATTCGGGTTAGGGTAAAAGCTAAATAGTATTAAAATTTTTGAATAAAAATAATGTATAACACTTGGTTAGTCAGGTCGGGTATGTCAAGTTTACCAAACCCCTGAACCCAACCCCCGATCCAATGGGGTTGGAATAAACCCTCCCCCACCCAACCGACCAACAGGGGTAGGGTTTCCCCGGCCGAACCCCAATAGTTCGGGTCAGCATCAATGGGTCAATCACTTTGGGCCGACTAGGTTATTACCCCTATTAATGAGGACTCCTGACATTAGACTGAATTAGTCAAAGTTGTGCCAGCAAAACCAAGGAAAGGTGTGTAAGCAACAAACCCTGGACCCAGAAATATAACCACCACATGACCCAAAAGATTTTGTAAAAGTTCCCATCATGATATCAACGTCAGCAGTGTCCACTCCCAAGAGTTCACAAACACCTCTTCCCGATTTTCCAACTGCTCCAATGCTGTGAGCCTCATCCAAGTAGACGTATGCCTATAACAAGTACAAGGAATGTTAAAGTCAGACACAACTTTTATTCATGAGAATTGTGACCTCGACATAAAAAAATAAAATAAAATAAAATAAAAAAGGTATTAGCATGTCACTAAAGAATTAAATAAATTTCAGAATGAATTGCATATCATAATTCTCATTTACTTTCCCATGAAGCCAATTGTTTCATTTCCCATCACAAGAATAAGAAAGAAAACTTCACAAAAATCCAGGTAAATACTTATAACTTAAAGGTTAAATTATTAAATTTTAGTTCTCTACAAACTTTGTCAAGCTTAAAGGTATATATTCAAAGTAATTCATCATAAATTAGAGGAAAAAATTAAAGTTTAGATTTCTACAAAGTTGAATATTAATGTTTACAGCTCAGGTGTATAAATGATACTGCCTAAAATATCACCTTATACTTTTTGCATATTGCAACAATCTCTGGAAGTTTGCAGAGTTCCCCTTCCATGCTGTATATTCCCTCCACGATAACAATAATCTTCTTCCAAGGTCTATGGGTCCTGGGTTGTCCCTCAGCAATGTGCTCCCTCAAAACTTTCTCCAAGTGTGATGGTGCTAAAAAAAAAAAAAAAAAAAAAAAATTAAGAAAAGATGACAAATAGAATCATTAAGATGAAAACACCAATATATTTATTTCCAAGGAAGTGCTCAGAAAATCAGCGCCATATAAAGCTCACTATTATGTTGGAAAACTCGAACTGTTGCTCCTGAGCCCCGAGCACCATTTACAATTGAGTTGTGGTTCAGTGAATCACTGATTATCAACCCTCCCTGTCGGATAAAAGCAGTTAACACAAGCAATCCATATATCAACCTTATACAGAGGATAATCTTAAAAGCTTGAGTTCAAACCTTTCCAATCAGGACAGGAAGAATGGCCGAGTTTGTCACATAGCCCATGCCAAAGACCACCGCAGCTGGCTTTTGGACAAATTTTGCAACGCACTCCTCCAGTTCAGTATGCAGAGTTGTAGTTCCTGATAAGAAAAGGCCTTAGTGCATACTAAGTTACATAACCAGATACACACTGCAAAGGTATTTGCATACCTCCATCCACACGAGCACTACATGTACTTGGAGAGAACCTTCTCAAAGACTCAATTACGCGGGGTGTGCAGTATTCATCTGCTGCAGCAAAGCCTAGATAGTTGTATGATCCCAAATTGAGACACCTACTTATCTTTGTGGTTCGCCTGCATGTGATGCCATCAATAGATAATTCAGAAAACACTTGCATCTTAATAAAAAGGTTCTCAAAAAATTTACTGACTCCTTCATGCATTGTATGATATCAAACTGTATTAGATGCGAAAGGCCACCCAAAAAAGGCACACAGGCCCGCGCATGCATTTGTGTGTGCATGTGTTTTTGTGTGTACCGTAAAATACAAGATGAAGCATAAACAGGTTTTAGATATAAACGTATAGGCTTCCAAACACATAGCAAAGGACTCACTTTAGTGTTTTATTGTTGTCATTAGAGTAACGCTCAACCACATCAAACCAAGCATCAGGAGCACTTGCTATTGGTCGTCCAAAACAGTCCTGTAAATTGGGGGATAGAAGGAACATAAGTCTGATATTAATCTCCTTATATAAGACCTTTATAACAATTATATTTATAAAAAACAAAAACAAATCCTTTTGAGGAGATAATACTGAGAAGGATATACTAAAGTTGTCATTAACAATGTAAGTCTACCAATTGTGTATAAAGCAAATGAAAGGAAAAACAAATCATGCAAATCTTATTAGTAACTCATTGGGAGTTAGAGCTACCCAACAAAAATTACTTATGCGATCCCCGAATTACCACTTGGATATCACCTCATTCCACCTAAATTTAGTAAACTCTAAACTTTCTAATGCGCAATCTAAATATAATCTATTTTATTCACATTAAAACAGAAACGTAAACAAACTTAATTTATATTGAAATTAGAATTTTGAACAAATTATTGAAATGAAAATAATTGAATTCAAAATACCTACCTGAATACGAAGATACAGACGCCGAATGTAGAAATCCTCGAGACCTAAACAGATCGGCGCGTACCCCTAAACAAAGAGAAAATCAACCTCACACACAATCAAATCCAAGCCTAATATTCAATTTCAGCGCGTTACAAACAGAAATTTCGAAAAGCAACGGAGACCTGAAGATTGCTAGCTTTCCACCAATCGAAGATCTTCCTGAAGAAGTCACGGAGTTGGCCGAACGCGAAGAGCAAGCCGTAGCTGAAGTACGTCGTCAACGCGGTCAAGTACGGTATCGTTATCATTTTCGCCCTCTCTTTGGATTCCAAGCTCTGCAACAATGGCTGGATCTGGAAGAGAAAGTGAGGGAGATTTTCGGAATTCCAAAAATCAGAGAGAGAGAGAGAGACAGCGTGATTCACAGCTCGAAGAGAAGATTGGACCGAACAATCCAATCCCCTCTTATTTTGATTTTTCAATTTATTTTTTTATTATTAATTTGTTTTATTTTTGACTTTTTGTGTGTTTTTCGGTTCAGATTCGATGTTCTTGGAAAGGTCAGGAGGGGAATTCGGCTCGCTATTACAAGTGGTCTGGGCCGGACTGAGACAGACCCACTTGAAAGGCCCATATAGAAAATTCCGGTTGTTTGATCTTACTGCTGACGTGACAAGTGTTCGGCCCACCTACATTGTAGTACCATGTTCCAACAACAATGTTCCATCATTTTATTCCTCACAAATTGCGTCTAATACCCAATCAAATTTCAAGAAAAAATAAAATAAAATTGCAATTAGATATTGAAAATGCTCGTTTGATTATACCATTCACTTAACCATTAGAAAAATGCTTGTAGTAAATGTCACATGGAATACCATGTTAGATTGTAAGAAAATTCAAATTAAGATACATATATATCTAATATCTTCGTCAAATCATATTGAATTGCATTCGAAATGTGTAGATTAGGCAACCTAATAACTCAGATACATATATACCTTTCTTGTTTGCCACGATAGAAATAAAAGTGCAAGATCGAGCTATGGATGAAGATATGGAAGAGGAAGGTCTAGCATGAACGATAAGTGCCAATGAGATAAGCCAAGAACGACTGCCTAGAAACCAGCTAGTTGGTCTGACTGTGGATTTAGGCAAGCCATTCCTGGCTATCAAACATGATACTTTCATCTTCATACAAGGCCTCTCTTCCCTTTCATGGGAATAATATTGCTTCATTTGCAACGTTTAACCATAGCCATATTTAGAAGTAGAGGTCTAGCATGAAAGACAAGAGCCAATCAGACTAGCCAAAGGCGACTGCCCTTAAACCAAGTAAGTGTATATATATAAAAATACCCCACTGAGGATTTAGGCAAGTCATCCTTGGCTATCAAACATGGCTCTTTCATCTTCATACTAGACTTCTCTTCCATTTTCATTTGATACAAAATGCTCCGTTGGGAGACCAATATTTATAGGCACCCAAAAGTGGAGGATTAGGTTCCATTAATAGCCGAGGAATTTAGCTTCCCTCGCCCCCCATATGTGTTTTGCCTTATCTATTGCCTCTCTTTGTTTTGAATTGCAAACATATATTCAACTATATCACCGTACGTAGCAGATTCAGATGGAATATATTCTCCCCCTATTCAAGGGGAAGGGACCAAAGCCATATGTCCATCAATCATGCATGTTGCTACCTGTTGTTTGCTGCATGGCTGAAACTTGGGAAAAGAGAGAGAGAGAGAGAGGGTCAAAAAGTGCACAACAGTACTCCATCTGTTACCACCCACGTATCATGTTGGTCAAGCCACTTGCATACAGTGGATCACTTCTTTTGACCTTCATGTCTAATCTAATTATCCGCATCTTTCCTCCATTTTATCATGTCTAAAGGTGACTCTTAATTAATTTAATTGCAGCTGAAATGTAAATGGGTTTGGAGAAGTGGTCCATTCCATGTTGTTTTGGGCACCCAATACTTGGTCAGCTTGAACCTATCCAAATCCATCCTTTTCCAGTTGCCTAGCTAGCTCGCTGACATTCGATCATATAACTTGTAAACGGGAAAAACTTAGGAGAATCAAAGTTGAATAATGAAAAAAAAAAATATCTCTGATCTGAAATTCTTTCAATGAAGTCAAGGTTTAAGGTTTGAAGATAATAGGAAACAGATGGTTTAGACTTTAGAGAGCTATTATTAACCTTTGATTTTGATCACTTTATGAGCTCGTTATATTCCAATGCTAAGAGCAGCCAATGCCGAACGCCCACCTAATGGTGCTTTTGGAGTTTTAATTACCACACAGCACAACCTTTGCTTTTGTCTGTTTGACTTCAGATTGTGTCATTTTCACATCATGTTTTCAGTAGTTGAATTTTTTCTAACACATGGCATTCAAAATTCTATGCATTATTATTATATATTCCAAGCTTCTTCTTCAAAAAAGTAGCCCATAACACGTACCCATCCCTCTGTCACTTGCATTCAACTTTATTTCATTTCTGTTCTCCTTTTTACGAAAAATACCACTAATTGTTTGTGGTTGTGGCCTTGGCCCAATATGACCCACGTGGGCTCATCTATCGGGCAACTATCTGCCATATGTCTAAAACCTAAGTTGAGGGCTTAGCCCAAATCCTTGGTCACAAACCCAGCCGGCCTATAAGCTGGCTGCCGTAAGCCATGTTGGGCTTCAAATATTGAGCTAAACTAGTGAATTGGGTTTTGTTTGGCAAAGCCTTTTCCTTAAACACTGTAATCGGTGTAAATTGATATGAAAAAAAAAAAAAAAAAGAATGTTTGGTATAAAAAAGTAAAAATAGTGGTATAAAAAATTGAAAAAGTTTTGTTTTATAGTGATTTTTTTTACTTGAGTAATAATAAAAAATGAATTATGTAATATAAAAAGTTAGAAAAGTTATAATGTTTTTATGTCAATTTTTTTGGGAAAAGTAACAAAAGAAAAAGAAAGACTTTGCCAAACAAAGCCTTGGTATTTCTCTCCCGCTGCTCCAATCCAACTGGTTTCAATGCTCTTCCTTATTGCGTGCTTGTTTTTCGCCTTTGGACTATTGTGTCAAATTGCCGTTTATGGCGGCCTTTTTCTTAGCCAGGGAATCTTTTGGCCTATTTTCAATAGTATTTAGGATTGTTTTGTTGTATTTGTTGTGCGGCTCCACCCATTTTCTTTGTGTAAATCGGTTTCACTTTGTTAATGCAATTTTTCTCATGGTTTAATAGAGCGATGCGTAGCTACAAAATAAGAAGACAACCACCGGAATGATGCCAGCCCAAAGGGGCCGACACGGAGGACTCTTAATGGTTAAGTCATATATTTTTACGAGAGAAAGAGACTCAATACTAACCCTTTTTATGCACCCTCTCTCTAGGTGCTATCTGATTATTTGCTTATATGTAATGAGCTTATAACAGATAGATATTATTCTATTAATTAGGCTTTTACAATCTTTTTGGCTGAGGGGGTCCCTTAATTATTATTCCTTTCTTATCACACTTCAAAAGCTATGAAATATGAATAATAAAAACACCTGTTGGGCTGAGTCAGCATATATATGTGTGAATGAATACAGGAGCTTTTTTTCGTGCTTTGTCGTGTGATTGGAACTTTTTCGTGCCTACAAAGGTATGCCAGCTGCTGGCAAAAGGCCTTTGGGACAGGAAAGTCCAAGTAATATTTGCATGAAGTTACGAAGAAACTCCATGGCTGGCCTCGGGCTCGGAGTAAGTTTTACTTTCGCATTTCAGCTTTAGAAAATCATACCCACCATGCGCAGCAGTCATTGTTTATGTTCACACTTGGGCAACAGTGGGCTCCATTTCTAACCTTTCATTCAAAGTTTGGATAGCGCTCGATATAACTTCAAAGAATTAAATTAAATTAACTTTCTTAGAAAGATTGTACCAAGTAACCATAATTGCCCTCGATCCTACGTTGTTGTTGTTAGTTGTTACATAATGGCACATCCAACCATAAAATGGTCAATGCAATGTGGAAGAAACATTACCCTTTCATTATGGGATATGGATTGATGATTATCTCCCCCGTCATTTTCTGTTTTTACAATCGTATATAAAGAGCTTGCTGATACTCTTGCTCGAAAAGGTGTTTGGACAATCTAAGGAAGAGGGTTGCAATTTTTGTTCGTATATAATTGGGTCTAGATTGTGTGGAAGTAGATGTATAAGATTATATAAATAAATCATAACTCAACTCATTTAATTAAATGAACAACCTCTTAACCTTAACCCACTACTTTCATGTCGAATTCACGAGTCGTATAAAAAAAAAAATCAGCCTTGATCTAAACACAATTTCAAACAAATGGAATTCATCTTAAACCTCTCACAATTTCTTAGGTTTTGGAGGAGATTGTTACGATCCCAAACCAAATCTTTATTGTGATTTACAAAGATACAAATGTTAATAGCTAGAAGAAAAATGCTGTGAGGATGCTACAAAAAGCTGTCTATTGTTGTTGACAATGGCATATGAAAAGAAGGGTGAAGTTGATAGGCAATTGCTCGCTGTACCTATACATAATGCATATCACCGTCTCATTCATCATTCTGAAAATAGCCAAAGCAATTCCCACTTATTATTGATTTTAACAGCCCGACAATGCCATTAGGATTGTTGTTTATTCGGCCGGGCTTCCTAAGGGCAACATTATTCCAACCAAGTTTTTCCGACGGCAAAGAAATAACTATAATTATTAAGGAATTTTATATCGATTTGATTGTATTATATTTGGTCTCTTTGATTATTACCTTAAGCCTTCAATTTTGTTAGATCATATAGGCCCTTTTTCCACATTGTATATATCGGAGTCATTTTTCTGACGTCCCTCATGGCTGTTTAAATATTGCCCGCTTTGGATCTCTTCTTTTTTCAAAAGCATTTTGAATCGAACACCACTTGTTTGGGTTTCAATATTTGTAAAACTTGAATGCAAAGAGAGTATATATTAAGATATTCTACATCATACAAGTGTGCACTTGGCTATGGAGTTCATGTATCATTAAAAAAAATTCAGTTATTAACTTAAATTTTCAGGTTGAATAATTAATATATATATTTCACTTTCCCTTATCAATGAAGATTAAAACAAATGATGATGGAGGGATTATTTGGTTGGATCTACTTTGAAAGAATGGAGGGAAATGTCCAATTGCAATGCATTAATCATTATTTTGTTTGTTCTCCATCAAAAGGGAAAAGTGATGATGGGATCAGAGACCATTAACCATTCAAAAAGGATGGTGATTAATTAAAGTAGGTCATTTATAAGCATGATTTGTTCTCCTTTAGACCCTATTCTTCAAGAGAAAACTTTAACCTAGCTACTTCATGTACTACTTGCAGTCTCCGCCCAATAGCATTGAAGTCGTACGCCGCGCACCGCTTTAATAGCTCACGTAACATTTAATTGTAAATAGTTGATGTGATAAGTGTTAAGTAAACTTATAAATTTGCTTAACTAAGATACATAATATGATAATCCTATTTTTATGTTTAATGACAAATTTGGGAAAAAAATAATTTCTCAATACTTCACTAAGTGTGAGTCTTGTGGGATATCGATATAAGCTTTTAAGTTTTAAATTTTATAATTAAGGATCCTATTTGTCAATTGACCAAGACTCAGATCTTTAATTGATATAGCCTTGTATGATACTGTTAATAAATTAAAATTAATCGAATTGAATACAACAATAAACTTCTAAATAGTGATGACGCGTCCATCATCAATAGAGAAAAGAAAATGAATTGATCGAACCGTCTTATCAATTCCATGTGTGGTGCATTGACTTGTAAACATGGTGGAAGTATGCAACGCCTGCTTTTGGTACGTAAACGGTCAACATCTTGTGCCTAAATCTACACATTTACGTATGCATTCCAACTGCCTCATTGGTTGGTTTGATAAACGATTTTGTTTTAGTTTTAGTTCAATATTGGAGCAAAACGTGATTGTTTTGGTTTTTGTTCGATATTAGAGCAAAAAGTGATTGATGTAAAAAAAAATAAGAATGTTTTTTTCTTTTAAAAAAAAAAAAGGTGAAAAAGTAAGAATGTTTAGTGTGAAAAAATGAAAAAAAATTTTGTTTTGTAGTAATTTTTTTATTTGAATAATAATAAAAAATAATTGATGTAATGTAAAAAGTAAGAAAATATTAAAAAAAATGAAAAAAGTGAGATGAATAGTGGTGTCAAAATCATGGCAAAATCGTTTATCAAACGGAGCCAATATTATGTGCTTTTTCTATATCCATTGAAAAAGGCAATGCCTTCTTGCCAAAATAACAAAAAAAAAAAGAAAAAAATAAAGAGCAATGCCTAAAATCTAAATAAATAAATTAGTCTAGACGGCTACCACTTGCCCGCTAAAAAGCGCTCATGATCATGGTTGTATTTGTTCGTTGAAAATGACTTAAGAAGATTTAGTCGACGAGAATTGCAAGTGTTTTTTTAAGATTAATTGAGTCATATTCTGATACAGCCTTACCAGAACATTAATAATTTTTAAGGTAGCTAATACTAATTATAGTGAATAATTGAATTTATACCATATTACATATCTAACTTCATGAGAAATTTTTTGAAATAATGAACCAACGCCGTTTGGTAGATACATGTCTCTTCTTATTCTCATTAATTGATAGATTAACATATTGTTCCTCGTTAAAATTAAAGTCTTGTTGATGTACCAGCCAAACTATTACTTCCATAAAATTAAAGTTTTGTAAGCGTATGAGCAACCCAATTGCCTTGACGGTGGACGTGTTGGACTTTCCAATCTATGCAGTTACTCAGCTTCTGTTTGGCATCCAGCAAAATATTACCATAACTCCCTAGCCATTGTTCTTCATGCTTGAGCATATTTACTCTCTCCTACGCGTCCCCTTCAAGCACTAGGAGTCTTGTGAGAGATAAGCCTTGTATGATAATCCTATTTTTATGTATGTTACTAAGTGAGTCTTGTGAGAGATAAGCCTTGTATGATAATCCTATTTTTATGTATATCACTAAGTGAGTCTTGTGAGAGATAAGCTTTTAAGTTTTTAATTTTATAATTAAGGATCCTATTTATCAATTGACCAAAACTCAGATGTTTAATTGATATAGCCTTGTATGATACTGTTAATAAATTAAAATTAATCGAATTGAATACAACAATAAACTTCTAAATAGTGATGACGCGTCCATCATCAATAGAGAAAAGAAAATGAATTGATCGACCCGTCTTATCAAATTGCATTGTGTGGTGCATTGACTTTTAAAAAAGGTGGAAGAATTCAACGCCTGCTTTTGGTACGTAAACCGTCAACATCTTGTGCCTAAATCTTCACATTTACGTATGCATGCCAACTGCTTCATTATGTGCCTTTTCTATATCCATTGAAAGCAATGCCTAAAATCTAAATAAATAAATTAGCTTACACGGCTATCACTTGCCCGCTAGAGAGCGCTCATGATTATGGTTGTATTTGTCTATTAGAAACGATTTAAGAAGAGTTTAGACGATAAAAATTTAAGCATTTTTTCAAGATTAATTGAGTCATATTCTAATATAGTTTCACTAGAACATTAATAATTTTTAAAGTAGTTAATATTAATCAGACTTATATAGATAATTTTTTTATTGTAAATAATCGAATTTATACCATAGTACATATCCAACTTCATGAGAATTTTTTTGAAATTAATGAACCGCTGCCGCTCGGTAGATACATGTCTCTTCTTATTCTCATTAATTGATAGATTAACGTATTGTTCCTCGTTAAAATTAAAGTCTTGTTGATGTACCAGCCCAATTATTCCTTCCATAAAATCCCACCACGCTTTCTCCTTTATTGCTGCCGCGAAATTGTGCATTAAAGTCGTCAAGTTTATTTATTTATAGACTATTCACGTTCTACAAAGTACAAGGGAAAATTATTGGGGGATTAGAGCTTGGATTTGGGTTGACTTCTCTGATTAAATAATTTGAGATTTTGTGGTTGAAGTAGATGGCGAAAATGAAACATGGACAATGATTTACTACCATCTTCGTAGAAATTAAGATGGAAATCTCACATTTTACGAACATAAGAAAAGTGTCACATGGCACTACAAATTTTAAGCGTTAACGTGTCAAGTATTCTGTAAACTCATATTTCAGTTTATAAATAAGATAAATATTACGTAGATAATTCATATTTTAGTGGAGGCTTACATAATAAAGGTCATAAAAAAAGTGCTACGTCCACTTATAAAATACTTATAATAAATATTGTTGTATGGTATTAGGCTATTAGCACTCTTTTTACAAAAGTAAAATAGATCAGGTTCAAGAATGACAATTATAGGAGATTTATTGAAACTATCCTCTTTTTATAGTTCATAATAAATATAATGGCGTTTGATAGATATAATAACATTATTAGAAAACTCTTGCACAAATAATTCTTTTTAAATAATTAATTATAACGATTGTCTCAGACTCTCAATTTGCAATCAAATCTGGATTACTGTGTAAATCAAATCAAATATAGATTTATAATATAAATTTTAGCAGCCTAATCACAAGAACGCTCTTTTGCAAAAGATGACGCAATGCTTTCACGCACCAGAGGAATGCAACGCAACGACCGCCGACGGAACTTCGGTCACGGCCAAATTTTCTAACGTGGACCACAAATACAATACAATAACCCGAGTACGGAAGAGAAGAGAGGTCTGTGAGGAAGTGTGCCGTGAGGTTAGAAAGACCCCGAGAAAGGCGGGGTGGACTTGGCAACTTTTGCTATCTGACCTGTCACTAGTCATTACATCTCATAAAGGCCCGTATTATTGAAAAGTATGGGCCCCACTGTAGCTCTTAACTGAGGCCCCTGACTGCTCTTTCGGCTCAATTTCCGATTTGCTCAATAGGCTCACACTCTTCTCACGTGCAGTCATTTTGCGTGTAATGCACGGTCAACTAAAGTCTCTAGCTAGCTCAAAGTCGACTACGACCGATGGGGTGGATTGGAATTCGCTAATTTTGTGGTTAATTTATGAATTATGTTAAAAATTATTAGCTTAAAATGTTATATAAATTGCAATCCGACACCATTAAAAAAAAATAAAAAAATCAATGGTGTCAAACTGCAATTTGTACTGGATTTATGAATCACGTTAGAACTTGTTATTTTTAAATGTTATTTGTCAAGTTCAAGTTGTGTTGAATAATTAATATAAAATTATATAAATCAATCGTAATTTAACTCATTTCATTAAATGAGCTAGACCCCTCATTCTTAATATACTAAATTCATGTTAGATATGTGTCAAGTTCGTGAACCGGGTAATAAATTGACAACTCTAATTACAATTCTCTATTTTCACTTGAATTAGAGACCAATTATTTTATATTTAAGATTATATTTTATGTATTTAGTGGTGTATATTGTCACTTTTATTTAAATTTGTTAAATAGCATAATATTATGTATAGCATTGAATGGAAGAGCAAAACATGAGCCTCTTGATCCCCAATAATTATGAGCATTTTGTTGGTTTGACAAAATTGAAAGAAAACGATTTGATATAGTTGTTGTCAGCGTATAATTTGTAGTTAGGACTTATGAGAGAAATTATCGTTAAAAAAATGGTATGGTGAATGGTCAAAACACGTTGATATGAATATGACATATTATGGAGTATAACCCATAGAGTTGTGAAAATAACTACTCTTTGCATTTAGTCCACTCAATGTGCTTTTTCGCTTTTGTGAAAATAACTACCAATGATTGAAAGCAAATGAACATTTAATACTTGTTAGAGGATATTTTTTTATTTTTATTTTTAAATTTGTTTTAATGTGATATAAAAGTAAAACAAAAATAAAATAAGAAAATGATTTAACAAACAAAGCCCATTTTTTAGTAAGTGGGTTACTTTTTAACAAACCAAAGTTTTTGAAGTAATTGTAAAAAAGAAAATAAAATATTTGAGTGAATTCTCAGACAATTTTTTTTTTCCCTCAAACCCAATATATTAAAATAACTTGATTTCGAAATGCATAGGATTTATATATATATATATATATATATATATAGAGGTGAGAATTACATGCTTATTAAAAATATATGGCATCCAAAATACATGTAATTTCCAAATCTATTTTAAAAATATAAATCATATATATATATATATATATATGTTGTACACATATTACTTATTAGTTGAATAAACTAAATTGAAAGAAAAAAAAGGTTCAACTCAATTTAATTATTCTCAATCCTAAATTCCCAATAGTCAAGCTCTTAGGATAGTTTAGTTTAGAATATTAACGATTAAATATTTGAGATCCCATGTTAATCGATATGATCTCCTAAAAAAACTAACGAGTTTTAATACTGTCGGGAACCCACAGACCGAGTCAAAGGCCGAGTTGTGGAGAAGTGGTATAAGGGCGACTCCCCACGCTCAAGCTCGAAAGTCGCGTCTCCTCTTCTCTCTCTTCGCACCATTTCCTTGCTCCGTCGTCGTTTCCCAAACGCAGCACAGCACAACAAACCGAGACTCATATCTCTTTCTCTTTCTAAACCCTACAAAGTGTCTCTCTTGTATCCGTTTCTTTTCTGGCTTTCTCTGTGTGCCAAAGACACGAAGCTCGGCAGCCATGAAAGCACCAGAAATCCACCCTATTAGCGTCTCCGAGGACCTCCTCTCGTCCCTCCTAGACAGTATCCCACACGCAGAGGCCTTCAAAGGGAAATGGTCTCTGATCAGAGCTAAGCTCACCGAGCTCCAAGCCCAGCTCACGGAGTTCGCCGAGTTCCCCAACTCCTCCTCTGCCAACACTCTCTCCCTCGACCTGCTTCACTCCATTTCCCACACCCTGAACGACGCCGTCTCGCTCTGCGGCAAGTGTCAGACCCGTGATTGCTTAGAAGGCAAGCTCAAGACCCAGAGCGACATTGACTCTGTCCTGGCCAAGCTCGATCGCCACGTCAAGGACGGCGAGATTTTGATCAGGAGCGGGGTTCTCCAAGACGGCGGCGTTCCGGGTTCGAGCTCGTCCTCGTCGAAGAGAGAGACCGTGAGAGCTGAGTCGAGGAATCTGATAACCCGGTTGCAGATTGGGACCGCAGATTCGAAGAGCTCGGCGATGGACTCGTTGCTGAGGCTTCTCGAAGCGGACGATAAGAACGTGATGATCGCTGTGGCGCAGGGAATGGTCCCCGTGCTCGTCCGCCTGCTCGATTCGAGCTTCATGGAGATGAAAGAGAAGGCCGTCGTTGCGATCTCGAGGATTTCGATGGTGGACAGTAGCAAGCCCGTACTGATGGCCGAGGGTTTGTTGCTTTTGAATCAGTTGCTTCGAGTTTTGGATTCGGGAAGTGGGTTCGCGAAGGAACAAGCTTGTGTGGCTCTCCAAGCGCTGACCTTTTCGAAGGAGAATGCGAGGGCGATTGGGTCTCGAGGTGGGGTTTCGTCGCTATTGGAGATTTGTCAGGCCGGCACGCCCGGTTCTCAGGCTTTCGCAGCCGGAGTACTGAGAAATCTCTCTGTGTTCAGCGAAATCAGAGAGAATTTCGTTGAGGAAAATGGGGTTTTTGTTCTTCTGGGGCTTGCGAGTTCGGGGACTGTATTAGCGCAAGAAAACGCAATTGGGTGTTTGTGCAATTTGGTTTCTGATGATGAAAGCTTGAAGCTTTTGTTTGTCAAGGAAGGTGGGGTTGAGTGCTTGAAGAATTTCTGGGACTCGGCTCCTACCATTCAGAGTCTCGAGGTCGCGGTGGACTTGTTGAGGCACTTAGCCTTGTGCCAACCAATCGCCGAAGTTGTTGTTTCAGATGGGTTTATAGCCAGGGTTTTGGGCGTCTTGAATTGTGGCGTATTGGGGGTGAGAGTTGCGGCGGCTCGTGCTGTTTACGAGCTGGGGTTCAGCACAAGAACCCGAAAGGAGATTGGTGAATGCGGGGGCGTTGGTCATTTGATCAAGATGTTGGATGGTAAGGCCGTGGAAGAGAAAGAAGCGGCCGCCAAGGCTTTGTCGATTTTGATGTTGTATGCGGGAAATAGGAAGGTTTTCAAGAAGGATGAGAGGGGGGTAGTGACTGCAGTCCAGCTTTTGGATCCTTTGGTTCAGAATTTGGATAAGAAATACCCTGTTTCCTTATTGGCCACACTTGTACATTCCAAGACATGTAGGAAACAAATGGTTGCTGCGGGTGCTTGTGTGTTCTTGCAGAAACTGGTTGAGATGGATGTTGAGGGGTCTAAGAAGCTATTGGAAAGCCTTGGTCGTGGGAAGATTTTGGGCGTGTTCTCCAGACCTTAGCAATGGAATGGAAGGTGGTCTGAATTGGCGCCAAGCCATGGTTATAGGAACATGAGGATGATTCGTTGATCTGTATGTACAATAGTTTGTCTTTATTTATTTTCAATTTATTTTTTGTTTTTGTTTTTTCTTCTGTTTTTATGTTCATAATCGATGTTTATTTGCGGCAGAAATGTAGATGTTGCTAGCTTAATTGTTGATGAATACTTCTGTCTAGAGACATGATCTAGGCTTGGTCACCTAACTGGATTGGAGTTATTTGTTTTTTTTAACCCCAAAGCTCAATAAATAATATTGCTGTCTTATATGTGAACTCATACTTTTCTGGTTCTTCTTTTCATCTATGAGATGCTTGATTCATGAAGAAATCATTCTGTGTTCCTTTGGATTAGTTTTATGATTGATGCTAAATGTTAGAAGTTTTACTAAAACCAGACATCCACGAGAAATAGCATGCCTTCTAGTCAATTATTGCCTAGTTTGCTCTAATGTAGAGGTATAGAGGCTTCAATTTTCTTTGTTGATCCGTTCTATTAATGTCGATTCAATAAAGGCTTCGGGACATTCTATTCAGTACCCCATTTTCGAACAGAGTATGCAATGGGCAGCTTCATTGCACCGGATCCGGTCCGATTTTTCTTATTGGGGTGGATCCAATAATTAGCGGTTTTGTTGTGCTTCTCAAACTTCTGCGTTCAGGCCAGATTAAAAGATCGGGGAATTCGCTTTTGGGCCATTACTTAAATTCATGTTTCATGAATATTCCATATGTGATAAATAAGCTTTTTAATGATCTCTGATTACTTTTGTGGCTCAGAAACCAGGTTTCTTGGCAATTTGATGTCTTAATGGGGTTGCCAAAGAAGTTGGTAATATATACTATTTTGGTACTTTGACAGGTCTCCTCTGCTGCCCACCTAATTCTAGGTGAGTGGGTCTGATGCATGTGCATTTGTTCTTGAGCATGTGCATTTGTCCAACGCATTGCCCAGAATTGCACTCACTGTGTTGGCGGTTACCTAAACGAGTAGGGATCTGCCCAAAATCTGATTTGCACTTCTAAGCTAAGCGCCTGTTTGTTTGAGAGTCTTGAGACCTCCCTGCCTTATGCCAAACAAGAAGGTATCACTACCCTAGTTGGACATGAAATAAGACAACTCTAGTCTGGGGAACCTTAGAAATGATTCTGCTATGCATGATGTGATGTATTTGGAGAGAAAAAAATGATCGAAGCTTTAAAGAAAGAGAGAAGACGGTGGTGGAGTTGAAGGCCTTCATTTTTTATATCCTTTTCCAATGGATGATTGCTATGATTGTTTTCCTATTTCTAGTTTTCATGACTTTCTTGATTTCTGTTCTTTTTCTGGTTAGGTGCTTTTTTCTTGTATATTTTGGTGCGCCCTTTGGTTATTAATGAATTTTGTTACTTAAAAAAAAAAACTTCTTGAAGGTATGTTAGATTCATTAATGCTGTCTTTGGTAAAAGAGAACCTTATGTTCTGCATTTGGTTCAGAAGTACCCACTGCTTATCAATATGAAAATATTTCGTCAGTTTCCACTCTGTTTCAAGGAGAAGATTTCTGTGTTTGAATGGATGGTGGTGCTATAAATGAAGGATGAAGCAGCCTCGGATTGTTCTGTGAATTAAGCATTCATGAATGAGAATGGCAGTGAAAAATGGGTTACTGGATTAATATTTTGAACACTTATCGACTAGAAGATTAATATTATGCAATCAAGAGCAGATCCTACATATATAGCAATACCCTCTGTTTCTCTTGGTGCCTATTTATCCTCTACTTTCTAGCACTTCAAGAGAGTGAAACTGCAAACGAACATTGGGCTTAGAATTGGCCAAAATGCGTGCACAAAAGCAGGGTCAGAGACTCAGATATGAATTTAACAGCTCAATCCAGAATAGCCTACGACTCATTTGTTCAAAGAGTGCAAATAGATTTTATTTGCAGCTTCAAGGCAGATAATAACTTCATATTAGGGAAGAAATTTTTTTATATGACCCGTCGGCCTGACACATACTCATGATAAATTAGTTGGTTAAGACTGAGAGATCTAATGCATTTAAATAAATGTGTCGGGTTATGGTTAATCTATAATCTTATATTTGTGTCTCGACACGACTCAAATCAATACGCGACATTTAAGGCTGAAATTTTTTGACACGATTTACGAATTCGATATGAAATTAGTGGGTTAAGGTTTAAGTGTCTCCCTCGTTAAGTTATGGTTGATTTATATAATTTTATGCACATGCTTCAACACAATTTAAACCTATCATACTAATATGAATTGCCAACCCTACTCAGATGGAGGAAAGAAAATTAGTCCGCCCCTAAGGCCTAAGCTACTAATATGAATTGCCAACCCTACTCGAATGAAGAAAATTAGTCTACCTCTAAGGCCTAAACTGTTGATTGTTGAGTGAATGGGATTGTTGAGTAAGTGGCAGGCCGTCCATGAGCTTGTTAGAGTGAAGTAGACCAAATGTGGTGGCCTGGACCAAAGTTTATAGTAGTATCA
Source organism: Corylus avellana (assembly GCF_901000735.1). Taxonomy (NCBI): domain Eukaryota; kingdom Viridiplantae; phylum Streptophyta; class Magnoliopsida; order Fagales; family Betulaceae; genus Corylus; species Corylus avellana. The sequence continues at coordinate 412,099 of NC_081543.1, forward strand.
CAGGAGCGGGATACCGAGCCCATAGACACAAAGACTCTACTACTTCTTCGGCCCTAGTTTAAGTAAGCATAATGACCCAAAAACCCATAAGAAAGAAGAAACATCATGAAAAAAGAAACAATGGACCTTGCTCTATTTTTAGTGAGTATTTTTTTTTGACATGTCTGTACAAGAGTGGGAAGAAGATTTGAACTAGTAATCTCTATTTAATTAGGCGTGGTCCCAGCTGATTGAGCTACCTCTAGGAGACCTATTTTTAGTGAGTTAATAAACCATACTAATACTAATTGTTAGGGTATTAATTAAATTATTAAATTCAAAAGCTGCATGTTTGGTCAGATTCTTTTCACATCTTTTACATGGGATTGAAATAAAGAGCTTCTTTTTTCTTGGTAAGTTGAAGAACAAAACAAAGGAAGCGTTTCAATGCTACCATAGAAGTAAGAAGGAATACATCTTTACCATAAAAACAGTACCCTTCTATTAAAGATGGTTCTGACGAGTTAGGTTTGGGTAGGTTGATTTTGTCATCTACCTCAGCCTTCTATGCCATGAGTATCACGCAACTCCTCATTTGTAGCTGAAATTATAAACACTGTCGGGGGTCCCAACCGTGGCCAATGAACTGGGCCATATTTTTCAGCGGTTTTGTGAATTTCAAACTGTCGGTAAATCTTGGTTTAGTTTTTAAAATCGTGCGTTTTCTTGCTGCTTTTGTTATTCCTATTTGCAAATGGAAAAGGTTGGGAAATCAAGAAGTTGGGGTTGTAATGAAAACAGAATCATTCAAATTACATATGTCTCTCATCATCACAATCTTTTTCTTGTTCTTCTACTTCCTTGGATACATACAGCTAAACCAAGGAGGAGTTGGAAACCTGAATCTGTCTAGATTTGCTAGCAGAGGTGATGGTAAGCATCAGCAAGAAGGAGAGAGACAAGTAAGAGAGTATGACAGAAGTTGTCATTTTGTTACAGAACTTGCCAAAGTGATCACAGATTGGAGTCCAACCCGCATGTCTGTTCCCATACCGTCCGATGAACCCTTCAGCTGTCGTAGCCGCGCATCCGGCAAGAACCAACGACATGATAAACTGTCACAATCAAAACCAGAAGTTAATTGTTAGACATTTTTCCTGAAATACTTGTAATTGGAGACTTGAAAGTACGAGAAAAAAAAAAAAAAAAGAACAAAAAGAACAAAAAGAACAAAAAGAACCATACCAAATCATGTAGGAACAAGCAGTAGTAGTTGGAAGCGTTTAGGCCTTGACGACGGAAAAAGAAGACAAAGATCAAGGACAGCAGAACGAAGCCACATGCAACAGCATTTGCAAAAGCAAAGAACCTGCAAATGGAAGGATGAATAAGCAAATATGGGCTCCATATTTAAGTGGTTTTTTACCTTTTTTGCTTTATCTTACTTGAAAGTAGAGGAGTAGCTATATCGAGCATCAAAGGTGATGCCAATGATCTCTGTCGATTGCCTGCTAGTGAGCATCACCCATGTTGCAGCCAATGCAGTCGCAATTACCAAAATTCTCAAGCCAATTTGGGCTCCAAGGACAATCTTTTGGGTTTTCGGAGGTGGGTTCTGAGGAAACTTGGATTCAGTGCTATCCATTGTGAGGTTTTTCAGAAAAAGAAAACAAAAAGCTGTAGAAGGCAGAGCAAAAACAAAGGTGGAACAGGGGAGATAGACAGAGGCAAAGAAGTGCTAAAGCAGATGAAAGGATAGAGAGAAAGAGTGTGAAGTCAATGGGCGTATTTATAGCAGAGAAAAGGTGAGGAATCTTTCTAGGCCACAATGATGATGTGAGCGCAAAAAATAGATGGGGTCTCAAACACTATTAGTTTTCAGATCCCATTTGGCTAAGTTCTTTGGATTAGAAGCAGAACTTGGCCTTTGGGACAAGTATACAGAGCATTAGATGATTTTGACTTGTGATGATTTGAGCCAGAACAGGCTTAACAGTGGACTTAGTTATAATTAATTTTCCTTGAAACCCAATAAATGAAGAGGAAAGAAAAGATTAATGGGTTGACTTGAATGTAGTAACGGATGTCCCTCATGCATTTAAATACTACAAACTTCCACTACAAAATTAATGTCACAGATTTGTAAGCTTCCTTGTAAATTGTATGACAGCAAACAAAATGGATAAGGAATCTCAACAATTTTTGTTTGTCTAAATTATTAGTAATTTGAATAGGACACTCGAGAGAACTTACATAAGACTTGACTTACATGCTTGAATAAGTAGTTGGACAGCCTAAAATTTATTTGGGTAGAGAATTATTGGAGATACCAATCCGATAAAATGACACAGCCAACTTTGACACGGTAATCAGTTTGTGTCTAACAACTCGAGCCCTCCTAAGAATACTGCAACTTTTGCTACAAGTTCCTTACAAATAGATGTAGCAGTTCACATAACACTTATCACGTCAATCACTAAAATGTGGACTGCCATGTGACACTCATTTCCATAAAATGCATATTGTCAAAGGAAGAAAATGCTAAACTTTTCTCATAAACATCTTGTTTATATAGAGTAATGTTACTATTTACACTCATTTATTATATTAATTGATGTGATGTGTTTTAAGTAATTGATATGAAAAGTCATTTAAAATACGCTATTTCATTCGGTATAATAAATAAATGTAAATAGCAGCATTACTCATTTACGTAAAAGTTGGTGATAGAGTACACGTAATGCTCATGACACTATTTGCATCACTCAAATCAACATGATAATCTATATTTCAAATCTAGTTAGACAATAGCTTTGTGGTCCAAAAATCAAAGCCAAATTTAGCAATATGAAGCTCCCATATCATCATAGTCCATACTACTCCGCGTCCCAAAACTATTGCTAGACTTGGATAGTCCAACCACCTCAAAGCTTTCCGATGAATTGGTGGAATATATGAAAATGTATTTACGTTTCCCAAATTTTGAGATGCAGGACACTCTGTTTTTTGGAATTTGGATGCTGCTTTTCCAAAAGTTGCAGACAATGCAAGTAAAAGGAGGTCTTACACGTCAAGTTGTATAAAGCTTGTGGTTATTACGTACAAGTTTCTTCTTTAATTTGTGAAGCAACTTTTCTTCTTTTTCTAATTTTCTTTATCACAGAAATTAATATTTCCCTTTTCTACTACTACATTTTATTTATAGAATAATTTTTTTTAAATTTTTTTTTGTCTTTTCCTCCTGCATCAAGGGTGTGAGCTCATGCATGCCTACAAATGAGTTGTTAACATTGAGTATTGCTCTACATATTCCCTTTTTACTCTCATTCTTTTTGCTATTTGATGTGGTAGTTGTGATGAGTCCTACAAACGAGCTGTTAACATTGAGTATTGCTCTACACATTCCCTTTTTACTCTCATTCTTTTTGCTCTTTGATGCGGTAGTTGTGACAAGTCAGAGCTGCATCAAATAACAAAAATTTGCACTTTCTCTTCTTCGGCACCACTGGAGGGCGATCACGACCACCACATCAGACGTTCCACAAGTTCGATTGGGGTGGGGTGGGCGGTTAGAATATATGATATAGTTTCTTAATAGATATATGTTCTATATAGGATAATTAAATCATTAAATTCATCTCCCTTTCTTATGAGTTTAAACTTTTAAGATAAGTGGTGATTTAACATGGTATCAAAGTAAATGTTTTGAATTCGAAAATTTGTCTTTATCATTCATCTCTCATTTCAATTAAATATTCCACGTGTTGGATCTTACTTATTAAGAGAAGTTTGAGCATACACGTGAAAGAGAGTGTTAGAATATAAATTAAATAACTTGACATGACAGTATCATGCCTAACCGTCACGTTAAAGAGTAAGATAATATGAATATTAGTAGGATACACTTACTATCTTATAAAGATAATATGGTGGGTGGAAACAATGATCTGAAATTACATGCAGCACATGGACTTGCAAGTCCTACCATCCCTTTCCTTTCAACACACAGGACAGTTTCTGTCAACTTTTCTAGGAAAGTAGTGGAGCCTAGCACCATTTTTGACCTAATGATGATGGTGATGATGATATGGGAGCATATTATATAACCAGGACTTCATTAGAGGCATTTCAGATCCAAATCCTGATAGCTGGGCTGCCTTCCAATGCAATTTAACCCTATGCCCAATTGTGGTTCTTTCATCATTCATGTCATTTGGAATTAATCCCTTATTAGGGGCCATCATTTAATAAGAAAATTCCATTGGGTTTCTCTTGGATGCATGTAGACATAGGTCACAAGAAATACTTCTTCCAGCAACAAAAATGGACCTTTTTGCACTTGCACAGAAAAGTACACACCACCAAGTCCGCAATTTCCAAAACAACTTGTGTCAGAAACTTCTCATGATAATCAAGCAAACTGCAAAACATATTTCCCTCAACAACCACGCAAAAGAAATAATATTGCCCCAGTTATGACATAACATGATAATCAACCCAACTGCAAAACAATATTTCCTTAACAACCACGCAAAAGGGTCATAATATTGCCCTAGTTATAACATTGATTTGCGGTGGTTTTGCAATATAAATTTGGGTAGAAATTATTTTTGAAAATTAGCTTAAAAAGTAAGGTTGTCCAAGAGCTTATATGTATACACGGTTAAGATTATACTTGACCCATGTGGGATACTTAGGATTATAACATTCCATCACGCTTCGCAACTGGCCTGATAATATCCCCTTTATTTTTTTGGTGATTCTCACATGCATTTTTTAAAATATTACACGCGAGAATTGCATGCTATACGCATTTTAAACATATATCAATTTAATAGATTTAGTTGGAAAAAAATATTCCAATCCAATTTAGAACAAAAACTTTATCCTTTTCAATTGACTGCCTCGAGTGTGACCAGGGAAGCACACACCTAATTTATTCGTGGAAGTAGTTTTTTTTTTTTTTTTCAAAGATACCTTTACGACAGAGAAGTTGTTATTTGATAACATCAGATCCACTTGATTCCAATGATGCAACTTCTCCATTGCTAACAGGTTTATGGATTAAGAATTTTGCCGACTCTAGCTAAATCTCTAGGTTACCAAACATTACCTATGTTTCGTTTGTCATTACTTCTGATAGCCAATGAGATCTAATAATACCACTGAGGAATCAACTTTTCACATTTTCTTTTCGCAGTTTATTGTGTCTTAAGGAAGCATGTGCGTGCAGTCTCTTCTTAGTGAGTAAGCAAAGGGCCAATATAGCTGACACAGTGCAGATGATATGTACCATGGTTTTACAGAGAGAAATGCTATTTTTTCATCTCTATTGGATATGTTGTACCTATACAATCTATTTTAGGGTTCTAGGTAATATCAAATGTTAGCTTTGGATGATGGGACTACCATCCCTTGTGGTAGAATAAATGAAGCTGAAATTAAAGAGGAAGATGAGAGAATTCGAAGAATTGTTAGCCTATTAATAGGATTGATCCACCGAGAATTGAGATCCCTTACAATTGATTATCTGGATGATACAAAAGGGTAAAGGCCTACGAGACTCACTTGCCTAGGGTAGAAAGGCCTCGCACCTTGAGCTGCCCCGAGGCAAGTGGGCTTTGGAACTCCCTTCTCCATGGGGCTACTCGAAGTGTAAGTCGTTCGGGCAATTGAAATTAGAGGATATTTATCCAACCTGCTAACTTGGCCAAATTTCAACCAAAGAGACTTTTCATTTGTCCACTACAATTTTTACCCCCATAGTTTCAGATAAAGATGGAGGATATTTATCCAACCTGCTAACTTGGCCAAATTTCAACCAAAGAGACTTTTCATTTGTCCACTACAATTTTTACTCCCATAGTTTCAGATAAAGAAAGGTCAACAAGCAATTGAATCTGAGAATGATTAAGAGCATCAAATTGATTAATTATTGAACATAAAGTAATATTTACAAATTGAATAGGGGGAATTGTCCCAAAGATAACCAGATTATATGTACAAGTATGTACAGAGATCTTTCATCTGAAACAAAGATGTACAGAGGACTACAGATGGGTAATTATCTTCTGAGAAAGAATGTACAGTGCATTTTAGTTGCTGATATCGAAGTATTTTGGATCCGAAGGAAAATGATATTCCACATGTAACTGCAATGTAGAAACACCACAAATTGTTATAAGGACATGCAACAAGCTGACATCCAACCTGCTATATACAACATATATGTCTTATATATAATACCTTGCCCTCATCAGCATCCGTATGGCGTTGGGGGAAGACCACCCTCAAATCGTTATACAAATAGAAGCGCCGCCCTCCTTCGATGTCCATACTTCTTGCTGCTGGTTCAGATAAGGAATCAGATTTGCACTTCTGGACTGACCTTGAACATTTCTTAGGTAAAGGGCATGAAAATCGGAGGTGAAGAGCATAGCGCAGAACACCGGGGGTGGTAGCATTCTCATTGATCTTAGGAGGGCTGTATACAGATTTACTTTCAGTTACATGATTCGTATTTGTTGGGAAGTTGTCCTCCCTACCAGCATCCATCATTTCCATATGCACATCATCAACCCCATTTGGGTTAGCATCACCATCGCTAAGCTGCATGGTTTGACTAGTTTTTGGGATCAAAGAGGGTATGGCATCATTTTTCAACTGAAGATCTCTAGGTCTTTCATTCCCAGATATGGAAGTTGGAGCAGAAGGAGCCAGAGTGATCTTTTGCCGCAAAAATGTCTTCCATTTGAGCAACATGGAGATGAAAATGACCATCATAAGAATCTCAGGCCACTAACAATATACATATTTGAAAGAGAAAAAAAATGCATACGAATATGTTTAGTTTAACCACATAATATAATGCAGGTTATATAGCATCACCGCTAGACTTGAGTAGCTCAGCACATACAGTATTGATTTTTCAACCATGAGAAAACAAATCTATATTATAATCTTAGCAAAATTTTGTGCTTAATGCAAGTATGCAGGGTGTGGGCTATTTAAGGCTATTTTTGGATAAGAAATTTCAGAAAGAGATCATGCTCAGGATGAGCTTCGATTGACCTCAGGCCTAGTAGGCCCAGTTGCACCCGTTCAAACTTGTTTGAACCCGCCGCATAGCATGCTCCCCCACTACTTTATCTTCCTCCTTCCCTCCAATGGGAATGGAATGTTAAATATATTACATGATGCCACAATCCTTTATATGCCCCGCAACTTTCCTTTTGACATCTGTACTGTCACGGATCAACTTTTTTCTCATTACATGTATGTCTGCGAGCAATCAAGCATACTTGGAACTCACAAAACTTCAGATTAACAAAGGACAGAATTAATGCATAGGTGATACAGCATAGATCCCAAATTAAAGTACTGAAATAGAATGACTGTCTTCAAATCCATATCAAAATTTCAAATACCTGCCAATATAGCTGTTACTTGAACCAATCAAAAAAGTATTGGCAAACTTCTAAAAGAACCAAGTAGAAATCACATTATTAATCATGCAAAAGAATTTGCTAAATACTGAAAAAACTTCTGTTTGTGATGGAAAACTACCTTGGTACCAGCTGGCATGTCACTCAAATCATAATTACAAAAGAAGGTGTGGATAGGTGTCTTTTCTGGATTGCTGAGAACCTGCCATAAGCAATTCAGTTTGTTAGTGTATGGCAACCTTCTCTTGAGCAGTAAAGCCATCAGCTATCATTCATGCTATGCATTAATGCACAAATACATGATGTAACACCCCACCCCGATCTAAGGGCAATAAATACTTGCGATTATCCATGAGGCACTACACTATCCTTATAATAAATATTTGCAGCAGAAAGACATGCTATAAAATTTCTCTTTTCCTTTTATCATGTAAAACCACAAACTCACCTACTTATAGAAGTACCGGAGCACTAGAAATAACATCACTTCATTGATGTAACTTAATTACATATTCACAATTTATACAAAACTATACGATAGTGAAAGGGCACGTGCCCACATAACATGATTTATAATGACCAAGTCTCCAGCATGGGACTCCCAAAAGTCTGACCCTATGATCCTATTGTACAAGTGTACATAACCGTCTGGCTTGCTCGTTCCCTGACTGGCTATAGATGTAAAATAAACATTTTACAGGTGTAACTGTAAGTCCACAGTTCAGCAGTAGATGATTCCAATCAACCGTGTGTGACGTGAGCCCTTATTTGATAAAATCCTCTCTCTCGTTTTACTAAAAACCTTAGACACTAATGCTATTTTCCGAAAGACCAATTAAAACTTTTCCTATAACATATTTTATGACTCTAGTAAATATAAGGGAAACACAATAAAAGTCTTTGAGGTAAACACTAATGCTGTCATCTTTTGCTTTAGCTCTACACATAAAAAACGTGCATAAAATTAGCCTTCCTGCTCTCATGCATAAAACATAATACGGTTAATACCATACATAGCAGTTGAGACCTATCACATTCTAACGAAAATACTCAGCTTCAAGTATTTTCCACAAAAAACTACTCCAAATCCCAATTTTTCTTCCATAACTTTCCTCCTACACTCCATCGTAGCCGAACAAACTACTCAAACTACTGAATTTCAAAAAATTTATTCTTTTGATTATACCCTAACTTCCCACTTTCACTCTTTTAAAACAACCCCAAACTTACTCCTACAAACCCCAATAGCTCCACAAATCCACGACGACAAGAATCATATTTCCGTAGCCTACAAGCTTAGAAATGACAATGCAGATAAGGGGTGTATAAAAATCATACCTTTAGAGCTTCACTTCCAAGTTTCTCTTCAAAGTCCTTCATTTCTCTCACTAGACTCTCTTTCTTATTTTCAAGAATACTCAAGAAACTCGCTGTATCTCTCTCTCACTCGGCCTTAAAAAAGGGAGAAGGGAAATTTTTGCCTTCAATTCGTTCGTCTTAAATAGCCAAATTTTTTCAACAATATGCATTAGCATTCAAACGAAATATGCTTCCGATCAAATAGCATCGAGTCAAACACATTAAATTAGTGTCGAGACAGCATCACGTCATTCCACGCAAAAGTTGACACGTGGAGATATTATTGCACTCAAACAGCATGTTTTGTTCGAACGGGACCTAACAATTGGCATTAAAATGAGTGTCCAATCAGTTTCTTCTGCACGTGAAAAAATCCTAGCTGTCCATCTCAATTGACGATTTGATCCTAGCTTGACACCTAGAGATGTCAGGTGTGACCTACGATTATGGTGGGACTTAATACCATCCTAAATTCAGTGCTCTCAATATTGAGACCAAAAGTTCTAAATTTCCATTTATGCTGCCCATCACATATATCAATCTTACTTTCTCCCACATTGGGAACTACATAGCTTAAAATAATGAGATCAAAATCTCTCCTATACCACATGATCATTATTGGTAGTTTCCTAATAATCATAGAACACCAGTAGCTCTTTTAATGCGAAAAAACAATTTAACCTAAACTCAATGCCTTCCTCTAGATACAAATGAAAAGCAAGTTAAATAGCCACTTACCAGTTGTATGCGTCCTTTCATAGGTATACGCAAGCGACTCTTTTCTGCTTGTGATTCATCAATGCTAAGGTTCCTCTTCATTTTGGCACCCCTGCACTTGCTTGCTGGCATATTTGCGGGAAGGTCAATTGTTGAATAATACAATAAGTAGTTATTTCCATCCACACTGGTTACAGCAAATGGAAGTTTCTGTGACTTGGGTGAGAAATTCCCTCCAGTAACATTCAGAACAGCAAGGAAACCCTCAATTCTCTGAAAGTTTTTTTTTTTTAAAAAAAAAAAGGGAAGTGAAATTAAAACCGGATAATGCCAAGTTATAAACCATAGTGAATTCATTATGAATCAAATAGAGAAATAAGAACTTATATCATAAGACTGAATTTAAATGCCAACCTGACTAACTTTCGCAAATAATAACCGACCAGACAACAGAGACTCCTCAAATGAACCAACCAAAGACCTTCTAACTGGCAGTCCACTCAGAGATCTAACCAATTTCACATGGGAAGTAAAGTCAGAATCCTGACTCCAATGCTGTCCCATGCCAGTGGTATTCTGAGGAATAAACAGGTCAAACTTCTTCTGCAAATTATCAAGATCTTCTGATGATCTACTTGGCATCCTAATATTGTTTTTTCCAGAAGATAAATAGCCTGAGAAAGTTCTATCAAGCGACTGTTCCATATCCTTGAAAGTAATATTGTCATCATCTGACTCTGTTGTATTATCCTTACATCCTCCTGTAGATTTCACCCTTTCGGATAATTTTGGACCAAGGGGAGACAAAGACAAGGGAGGTGAAACCACCTTTTTTGGAGTTGGAAGTATGGCTATTGCCCCTGTTTGGGACCTTACCTTGGTTGATTCTCCTGAGTAATTACATTCAGTCGATGATATAAAATGATGATGACATTGAGAGTCCTGTTTTTCTAGCAATGGGCCATCAGTGAAAAAAACTGACTTCGTTCCACAATTATCATCCAATGAATTCTTCCACTGTGGGAAACATGACAGAGAACATATTGGAGTATTGAAATAATTGGAGTTGCCTTTATGAGCTCTCTTATGCTCTTGTAACATAGAGACATTGTAAGGATCATTACTACTGTGGAAATTACTCTGATCAACACCACTGCCAATGTCTAGAGAATCGCCATTAAATTGATCAGTGAGAAGCATCCCATTCAAAGGAGACAATAACCGCTTCCTGACCACTGATCCAGTGGCCTCGTTTGGATTATCTTTTATACTAGCCACAGCAGAAGAAGATTGATTTCCATCAAACACATTAATAGGAGAATTTAAAGCCCTTGATTCAAAACCCACAATCCTAGGAACAGGTGTCTGAGTATTCCGTCCACTGATACCAGGAAACAAGCCATTTTGTTCCATAGAGTTAATCTTCAGCTTATGCATGCTGGATCTACCATCTTTATGCATAATTGAACAATCTGGTTCCTTTGGAAACTCTGGGATGGTTCTCCTTTGCAACTCTCCGAAAGAAGCACTTGGAATATCCAATTGAATGCGGTTGCCCAGATTTCCTCCATGCATTGCACTCAAGTCACAACTTCTCACAGCAACAATTCTAGGTGGATTTTGCACAAACGTGCTCAGTGATGCTGCCACTTCCTCAGCAATACTGCCAGAGGACACTTGAGGCAAGCCCATTCTACAGTTCAGTGTATTGTTCTTCTGAATATTCTAGAAGGTCTTCTTTTATTGACCCTATCTACTCCTACACATTTATTCCCCTTATTCCACTTTTAAGTTCCAATGAACAACTAAAATCAAGTCACCCAGCCCTACCAATCCCCAGAAAGAAAATTAAAACTTCACATGCACTAATTCCCACTAATAAAAGAAGCAACCTTGTCTAATCTGATTTCATATCTATATATCTCTTTGATCAAGAGTACTAAATCTATTTACCAAATGCAATCCCATTTCAACCATGGCACTTCACTAAATAGTACAGATAAACTCGGTCAAGAATCCCGAATCTGAAAAGAACAGGTAGGAATCCACATTTCGCCTTCATACCAGGAAGCAAAGAGCAAAGTGCCATTCATTGTTTTCCAAATATCAATGCACTATCCTGGAATAAAATTCAAAAGAAAATCAACTCCATAAGTTTTGTGCTGATAGAGAAGACAGAGTGAATGAGAAATACATCTGCAAACTTCATTATCTTTTCTTTTTCTTTTTTTCAATCAACAATCATTTAAAGAAGGATACATAAACTATTATCTTCTTCTTTACCTTAATTATCCCATGTACAAAAAGAAAATTAAATATAACTACGATAGTAATCACATAATATAAAGTTAATTATTCGAAGTAACTTTTCATCATACAACTACTAATAATAGAAATAATCCAATTTGACCAGTTTTGCTTCATAATAAACTGAAAACAAATTCTGGAACGCTCTCAGCCTAATAAATGTTGACCTCAACAGATAAAAACCAGTACCCGACCGTTTAAATAAAAGCTATCCAAACCATCTCCTGCAAGAATTTCGATAAAAACCAGAACCCGACCGTTTAAATAAAAACTATCCAACCATCTCCTGCAAGAATTTCCTCAGTGTTACTTTTGGTTGATCAGAAACTGTAAGAAAGAGGAAAAAAAAAAATCCATTTTCAAACTTAGTTCTTTCATCATTGCATAGGAGATGAAACTAACACCCCCTCCCCCCAACTTAACTAAGCATGTCAAAATTATTCGTTGTCAGTTGAGTTATTCATTTCTCTGAAACCAGAACAACAAGAAGGATAAGACCCAGTATTCAATACCCTTCCTTTTCCCAATTTTCTCCCCAACCACAACAGATAGCAACGTCAAAAACATCAAAACCTCAAATCGCTGCTAAACTCAATGATGTCCGTGACATCAAAGCTGTTCCTCAATTTCCACTAACATATCCAAAAATAATATTAATAAAAACAAAAACATCAAGGGGGGGTGTGTAAAAAAAAAAAACGCACCAGTTAAGCTTGCGATCAAACACAACATAACATAGAATTAAGCAAGAACAATCCAAAACCCAATTTCTCTCTCTTTGTTATTCTAAGCTTCTCTTCCTCCTTTTTCTCCTTCGGGTCTCTTGTGTTCTATTCATCTAATCTGTTAAACTATTGTGTTTACTTTTAATCTAAATCTGTGTGTGTGGGGTACTGGGTATTGATTAGACTCACCAAAGAAAAAGGTCATGAATATTGGTGGATGGCTCGTATTAAGCCTCCCAAATTATTTTTGTTTTTTTTTCTAAAAAAAAAATGATGGGTCATCATCGCTTTAGCCAGAATTCTTTGGCTGGCTGCGTTTGTACCTTGAATACCGCAACTTGGCAAAAGGGTAAGGAAAAACGCATGTGATATGCCGTCTGTTTGTGGTTCCAAGTTGCGGGCGCTCCTTTCTTTCTTGTCGACATCAAATTTAGACTGCCATGACTTGTCCTTTGCTTAGCCCCAAGAGACCAATGTCTATCCTCCATTACTAGTAAAAAACTTAGCTAAATTGTTGTTAATGTGAGGTGATTTTTATGGATTCTGACCAAATTTGGCTTTAAAAACAAAAAAAACATATGACCAGTTAAACGCCGGTGGTCTAAAAGAGACTCTTTTTTTTAAGCATAGTGAACGGACCAATTCATACTTCTTCTTCTTTTTTTTTTCCCTTAAATTTTCAGGTAATAAAATTGCAATTCATATTCTGAATGATATGATTGCATGTGGGATGTCCTCCATCACAAAGAATAGTGTTCTGGCCTACAAAGAAAATTGAGTAAAAGTTGTAAAGAAGATATCTCCTAAGTGCTAATCATGAAGACATGAACCACGCTTCAATTTACAAGGGACTTTTTCTAGAGAATTCAATAGGTTTTGATTTCAAAAATTTAAGCTGATAAATAATGCTTACTCCCTTAATTAATACTTTAACAAAAAAAATAATCTACATTAATCAAACTAGACGATTTGAGGCATGTTTTTCCTCTCCGATCCCTTGAGGTCAACTCTAGTTATAGGCTGCATTTGAATGAAGACGAATATACGGGTGATGGCGGTTTCCCACAAATTAATGTTCAGATGCGTGAGGTGGACAAAGTCTTCTTCTTAGCTGGAAACCTTCAAGTTTGGCAGCTTCCTAATATTGCCGTCATCTTCGTCTTCTTCTTTTTTGGTGTCATATCATATATTATATGTTGATTGAAACGTCGAGTGACGTCTAACCACTTATATATCAATTCAATTCAACCCTCACACCATACACTTAGGTAATTTTCTTTCACCATACATACTTACGTAATTTTCTTTCTTTTATATGAGCACTATAATTCAGGCAGGGATGAGTGATGATTCACATCACACCCGCATGCATGATTGTTTATGCACGCTCGGCGTGATGTTTATCATCACTCGACAAGGATTCACTGTCCGAACAAATCGCTCAAACAAGAAACCCCTCTCATATGAGCCCTACAATTTTTTCTAAGCCTCTTCTTTAAGCAGTAGATTGCATAGAATATCAATTCCTTATTATGGTCCCATTGTTAGTGAGAAAATCCACCCTTTTCTTGTTTTATTTGTTTAACTTCGTTTGTTTCTGTTCGGTTTTATGTGCCAATGCTAACCACTCCAACTAGTCCGACCCCAGGCCAATCATCCTATTTGTATGATTGTATCACATAGATTCTTCCAATTTTTAATTATTATTTTTCAATTAGATAATTAAAATTAATGCTATATGAAAATAATTCAATAATCACCATTTTAAAAATATTTTGAATAATTATATTTTCTATAACTATTATAGAACTGAACTGAGATGACATGCACCAATAATTTACAAAATATTATTACTGGTTTCAAAATCATTAATAGATACGATACGTTAAACTTGCTATAAATATATAAAGTTAATATACTTTTTAAAACCAAAATTCAAAATCACAATCAAATCATACCTTAAAAGTTAACAAAAATATATAATGATAGAATTAAATTCATGATCCGACGAATCCCTGCCGTGTTCTCTCGCACGGTCGCACCTCACGAAATTCCTTCACACATGCTATCTCGCTCACGCGCGCTGAGAGACGCGCACACTCACGCACTCTCTTTTGTCTTTCTCTCACTCCAGTCTCTAAAAATCGCAAAGCAAAGCATAAACACAGAGGCAGTGGGAGAGTAATTGCTTTTTAAATTTGGTTCACTCCGAGTTTGTAGGTTTTTGTGTGCGAGTGTGTGTTTGGAGTAGCGAATCGAAGCGGAAGGAGAAGAAGAAGAACTGAAGAAGATGATAGACTTCGCTCGCGTGCAAAAAGAGCTTCAAGAATGCAGCAGAGACATTGAGGCATCGGGCATTAGAGTCAGCCCGAAAAGCGACAATCTCGGGTGTCTCATCGGAACTATCCCTGGGCCCATCGGCACGCCCTACGAAGGCGGTACCTTCCAAATCGATATCTCTTTGCCAGGTCTCTTTTTGGCTTTCTCTAATTCAATTGTCTCCAATTAAAACTTTCGCTCTATTTAGTTTAGGTTTTCTTTTATAAAGGTTGGGCTGAATTTATTGTGCAAAGAAGAAACCTTTTTGGGGTTTGAGGTGGTAAATTGATTGAATTGTGTAATGGGTGTGTAATTAGGCTTTCGCTCTATTTAGTTTAAGTTTTCTTTTATCAAGGTCAGGGCTTAATATCCTGTGCAAAGAAGAAACCTTTTTGGAGTTTGAGCTGGTAAAGTGATTGAATTGTGTAATGGGTGTGTAATTAGGCTTTCGCTCTATTTAGTTTAGGTTTTCTTTCATCAAGGGTAGGGCTTAATACGTTGTGCAAAGAAGAAACCTTTTTGGGGTTTGAGGTGGTAAAGTGATTGAATTGTGTAATTGGGGAAAAGTGTGTGTGTGTGAGTGTGATAGCTTTGGGAAAGTGATTGAATTGTGTATATGGAAGTCTCAAAGCTGTAAAATTTGTCAAAATGTATTTTGTGTATTTGTTGTTTCAAATGTGTGCGATTGTATTTGAGTGTGTGGGTTGGCTTTGGGGGTGTTGGGGTTTAAAGTGATTGAATTGTGTATACAAAGTCTTAAAGGTGTAAAATTTGTCGAATGTATTTTATGTATTTATTGTTTCAAATGTGTGAATGTGCAGTTGTGTGCGTGTGTGGGTTAGCTTTGAGGTCTTAGGGTTAAAGTGATGATTGAATTGTGTGTATAATAGAAGGCTTAGAGGTGTACGATTTGTCAAATTTAATTGGTGTATTTGTTTTTCCAAATGGGTGAGTGTGAGATTCTACGTTTGTGTTGTGTGTGCGCGCGCATTGTTAAGTGGTTGTTTTGATAGGTAAAATGTAGGGGAGAGGATCATAAAATTTTACTCATTGGTTGTTCCTAGCTAATGTTTAACTAGTTGGTAGTTGTATTTGGAATGAAGAATGAGGATGTAGGTGTTGCTTTAACTTGCTTTGTGTCCTTTTTGCAGATGGGTACCCTTTTGAGCCTCCCAAAATGCAGTTTGCAACCAAAGTTTGGTAGGAAAAAGATTATGCGTAATCTTCTTTATTTTTATCTCTAGTTTTTTTTTTCTTTTCTTGATTCATTTGAGAGATATGGTATTATGTGAAATTTTTCTCACACATGGTAGTTCACTATGAATGTCTCAACAAATATATGATTGGAAGAAGTGAACAATGTTTTTTTGAAACTGTTCTTACCTATTTATTTTTGTTTATTGTGTTCACAAGGACCAGAAGAGCGAAAGAATGTAGGAAAGTGAAAGTTTTGATGTTGAAATTTATTGTTTTTGACTTCATGATTTAACATCTATGCATAGGAAATAGAATGAGCTTACGAGATACAGTAAGAAGTTAGATTAGGATGTCAGATTTTGAGAACAAGGTTTCTGCTTTTATCATCACATGGAGCCTGATTATTAGTCATTTCTTTATCAATGTCAATTGCACCAACCACTGGTTAGATATATATCATATGGATCTCAGATGCATCAATGTCAATTGTTCTTCCATTCTTTCTTTTTCTCTTCTTTAAACAACTTAGCATGCAAAATTTTTAAATTTCTGCTAGTGGCCAGGAGATGCATAGTGCTTTTTCTCTGTGAGTTTGAAGTACATTGTTGCTGATAGATGTTGATGATAAGCAAAAAGATGTAAAACTTTGTGTGCAATGGACTAGTCCTGTAGTTTTTTACTCAAATCCCTGGTTAGGTGGGTGTTGAAGTTGATCATCATCAAAAATTTTATTCATCAAAAAAAAAAAAAAAAAAAAGGGCAATTTTAAGTGAAACTTGAGCGATGATGAAAGCTATCTTCTGCAACTTTTCTAATTTCATTTCCATCCTTTCAGGGAATATGCTATGCTGGCATTTGAATTTCCAATGACGTCTATGTAGGTTGACATTAATGTTATTGTAGTGTATAAAAACCGACAGATTCATTTTTCTTCGTGCAACTAGTCTGTGCGTGGGTTGTATTCTTCTTATGATTTTTAGAAGCAAAGGTTAATAGAACTCTTTTCCCAGTTAAAGGAGTTAATGGGAGGTTCTCCTAAAATTGTGAAGTTGAAATAAAGACTACAGATTTTGATCACAATGGACTGACTGAAATCAGGGTTCTAAGTTGTTCTGCTGATTTTAGACTTTTAGAAATCATTGGTTGGTTGAAAATTATATAGCACTCTATGCTTGATAATATCAAAGCGTCTGGTCAGTGTTTATCCAACATGTTTAACACCTGAATGCTTTTTGTATGTATGTTTACCTGTTTAAGGCACCCTAATATCAGCAGTCAAAGTGGAGCAATTTGCCTGGACATCTTGAAGGACCAGTGGAGCCCAGCTTTAACTCTGAAGACAGCCCTTCTTTCTGTACAAGCACTGCTTTCCGCGCCTGAACCTGATGACCCTCAAGATGCTGTAGTAGCACAACAGGTCTTTAATTTAATTCAGTGCTTTGATGTGAATGTTGCAGTAGCTTAGAAATAATAAGAATTTTTTTTAAGTAAGATTCTCATCTCATACTATATTAGCGTCTGTATGTGGATGGTGCAGTATCTTAGAGACTATCAAACTTTTATCGGCACAGCTCGTTACTGGACAGAAACTTTTGCCAAGGCATCATCTCTTGGAGTTGAGGAAAAGGTATGTTGCAGTCTCTCTGTCGTGGTATCTTTCTCTCTCTCTCTCTCTCTCTCCACGGGTGAATGTAATTTATGGGAAAGAGCAGATACATACCTGCATGACTTATCTGTCAGTATCTTCATGATTGAAAAAGTATCATCTTCAATTATAGAATGTACTTTTTGTATCAGGCATGTCAATACCTTTTTGTAATGTCCTCCTTTCTTGAATCATTCATTTGCATAATGTAGTAGTATGTATACATCAATGGCAATATGGGTAAAGCCAGTGTTGGAATGGTACAGGTGCAAAAACTTGCGGAGATGGGCTTCCCGGAAGCTCTTGTGAGAAGTACTCTGGAAGCAGTTGGTGGTGATGAAAACTTGGCTCTTGAAAAGCTTTGCTCTGGCTAGGGTGTGCACCAGCTGCCAACTTTTTTACTCGTTAAGTTTTATGGACCACTCACCATGAGGCTGGAAATTATACCCACAGTTATTTAACTTGGAATAGCTTAGTTTTGCCTTTAATTTATTTCTTGTGAACTACTTTTTCTCGGACATATCATTTCTTATGATATAACTGGATCGATATCATGGTATATCTACTTATTGTCAAGCAACCTCTGCAATGCAGAGGGTGTTGTCGTCTACACTATCAATCTATAGATGGAGCTGAAATGTTCCAAATTCAAGAAGGAATTTGTCCCACGAAGCACCTTGTTTTAATCAAATAATGACTTTTTTCTCTCTATTCCATACGGGGGAAAGAGGAATAATCAACCAATGAGTTGATGAAAAAGATGGAAAACTACTGAAATTCTTGGGTCAAAAAGGCAAGGGGACTCACAAGGGGTAACAATTCATTATTTGAGTGTCGGTTTTGGTTGCGTTGAGGTATGCATATAAAATTATACACAAGTTAATTATAATTAAATTCATTTAATTAAATGGGTTAGATTACTTAATTTTAACTCATTAATTTTGTGTTATTTGCATCAAGTCATATTAAAGATTACAGTTTAGGCTAAAATTTATTGCAGTTGGTGCAGGAATGACACCATCTCTGTTTTATTCTTTATTCGATCAGCCTTCAGCTCTCTCTCTCTCTCTCTCTTCTTTCCAGTATTTTAGGCACTACTATATTGGAAATATAAAAGGATTTGATCTGCGAGATTCTTTTCGGTTTGTTTTCAGAGTGTAAATAAAATTCGTGGATCTTATTGATCCACATTAAACGACAACAATGTTAGAGCAAAAGGTTCTGCGCTCTCTCACCAATGGCAAACATGCTCCATTTGGGCAATAAAATTAAAATAGCAGAAAACCACGGAACCTCATGCCTCATGCTGCCTTGAGGAAAATATGTATGAATAATACGTAGCCAAGTTTGTTTGTTTGTTTCTACGCAGTATCAAGCCCTCTTCTTCCCCAGGCCTATTCCTTTTACTTTACCCTGTCAAAGTTGCAGACTGGAGTTAACCATTTACATTCCTGTGGAGGTCCTAGGTAGTGACTTTTGACAAAGGGAAAATGTACTCTCTTTGCAAAACTTATTATACAAGTAAGAGACACTATTTATCAGATTTCAGCCATTTCTATACAATATTTTGCACTATTTTCTTCTAATTCCAAATGTCGCACGTTCTATTTCCAACCACACATAGTTTGAGAATTTAAGGATGTTCAATTTCAAATGTTTTCAGACAAATACAGAACACAAACACCTACCACTAACTCAAGAAAATCAACAAGTGTTTCATGTGCTGTTCTGGGACCAGGCCCACCACCAATCAGTCTGTAAGTTTTGAGGGTGGTGTATTATTGAAGCAACCCTCAATTCCTTTTTATTTTTCTTTATTATTTTGTCACTTAATAGAGGAAAGTAGTGTGATTTTGAGAAACTGGGTAAACAAAAAGGTAATTTTATTTAGTATATTCTTGTATATTCGTATAATACTCTATTAAATTGCATTATTCAAAACCCAAAATCGAAAAATTGAAAGCAGGATAAGAAAGAAAGAAGAGCTCCATTTTATTGATCAATGAGAGTGCAAGAAAATACATAACCACTTAACCATGGAAATTATAGACTGATAACCTCCTTCCAGGAGGGGGCTGACAGACGACAAAGAAGGCCATTGCTAAGACCAAAGCCAACACCAGCCCTATCAGCATTTCATCATCAGAGTATGAGCAGCAGATTCCCATTTTCCTCTCTTTTGGATTCCCCCTCCCACACAATCTCCCAAATCCCAAGGAAATTATATAGAAGAACGATGGAGTGCAATGATTCAAACAGTGTTGAAGTGGTGATTAAGTCGTGGACTCCTATCCACACAACCGATGGGAAACTGACACTTGAGTTCCAAAATGTGGTTCTGCTACTTCCCCTGCTTTTTGCTTGTTCTGGTCCGTCTAATTGCTTGTGGCTATAATTAGTGCCAAGAGTTGCCCAATCATGCATTCCTTTCTGTTTGTTTATTATACACAAATAAATTCATTCTTTCTGACAAAAAGGCTTTCCTCTTCATGCATAGGTAGCTATTCAGGGCCAACCCACTTTGTCCAGTAAGACCTTTCTTGTTCCACAACTACAAGAGTCCAATTCCAATAAAGAAAGCAACCCCCACAGGATTGAGATTAGAGATACTGGATTTAGGGCCTGTTTGGTTTAGCAGTTTGGTAAAATTTTGGTTTAGCCTTCAATAAAAAAACACTTTTTTTTTTTTTTTTTGAAGAAAAAAATATACTCTTTTATCTCCCTTCAATGGAAATTAAAGTTGCTGAATCAATATGGATTGTACAAATGAAGAGAAGTAGTCAAAGGTAGGAATCTCAATCAACCAACCCAATAGGTCATAATAGTGACGGGCAATTTATTTTGAAAACAGAGGATAGTCAACATACCTACTGAGGAATTTGATTGTATAACGGTTTACCTTTAACAACACGGTGGGTAGAAAATGCTTCAGCTTTTTAAAAGCTGGGACTTTTTTAAGAAAGTGAAATTGCTTTGAAAAGTAACCTTCAAGTTGCTTCTTAAAAGCATCAAGAAAATTCCCAAAAGTCTTGTAGTTATCAAATAGCTCACAAGTTAAACTTTTTTTTCTAAAGACTTTTGAGACATTTAAAAGCACTCCCAATATGCAATCCATTGTCCCAAAATGAGTGAAAGGAGAATTACAAAAAGAAACTTGCTCAAGCAAAAGGGACACAAAAGCCTCTCTCATATTCGGTCTAAAATTAAAGGATAAAGAGAATTTTTTGAGTTCTCATAATAGTAGAGAATCTCACACCCCAACAAATATGAAGAGAAAACTTTATGGTATTTGTATCGTGTACTTAGTAACCATGATAAGTGCATCAATCAAAGAATTGCAACGAGGTTTTCCGTTGAATGATAAGTAACTTTATGTGCGAAGAATTTTACTCAAATGATCAATTTTATCTTCTCAACTTAAACTTCTAAAATAAATAATAATTTAACTTGCTAACATTTTGATGTAAGACAAGAATTTCATCTTGTACCCGCTGGGCTTTTAGAAGCTTTTGATTAATAATATTATCGGTTTCTATTCATCTTGTACCCGCTGGGCTTTTAGAAGCTTTTGATCAATAATATTATCGGTTTCTATTCTATATCGACGTGTGTTGATTGTGTGTACATTAAGAATATAGCGTTTTTTTCATGGTTATCGCTCCCGCTACGTCACATTTTCTTTAAAAAAAAAAATCTTATCGGCATCATTTACTCTCATCCCCAACCCTAATGGACGTCTGTGGGGGAAATGGAAGAGAGGTTTGGTAGACGGAAAGAGACGTGCATTACTCTAGAAAGAGTGAGCAAACAAGACTGAAGAGGAGCATGGAAATGTCAGCAGCACATTAAAGAAGAGAATTCAATGAGGCCGAAGGTGGAAGTAATGGCGACGTGATCGCAGAATTCAACGCATTCAAACCAAGCATGTTTTGAGTTTTGGACACATTTCTTAATCGCAATCCAAGTCTTGTCCTTTCCTTTGAAATCACGCCATTAGTGTTACTTTGACATTTTCATTTTGATTATTCTGTCTCCTACACACTTGGGAATTTCTTAATCTTCTTCTATTCTTCTTCTTCTTTGGCTGCCTTTCTTTTCTACCCTTGGCTTTTGCTTAAACATCCAACATGCCCCCAACAGATTTCTAATTGTAAAAAGCTTTTTTTCTTCTTCTTTTTTTTTCTTTTTTTCTTCTTCCTTTTTTTTTTTTTTTTTTTTTGGTTAAGAGTTTAAAACAATCTTTTTATTTGGTAAAATAGAGAAGATGTATTTTATGGTAGAGATTATTTTTAAAAGATATATGTTAACGACATGGTACCATGCCCTTTCTCCCTCTTGTTTAATCTTCCACTTCTTAAGAAATATTTTTTTTTTTAGAAAAAAAAAAAAGAAAAAGTTGTGAATATCACTTAGTTATAATAGATAGAGGATTTAAAATAATAATAATAATAATAATAATAAAATAATTTTCTTCTCTTTACAACCGTCCACTAGAGACTTCTACCCCTATGAAGAATATAAGCATCCTTCGTTGTAATAAAAGAGCTAAGGTATCAAATCAATTGTTACTTTAGGGTTTCCTTTTCATATATTTTATGGTCAGAATCTCAAATAGTTTCATCTACCATGCACATAGATTAAAGCACCATGCTACAAAAGATTGGGACAGCCATGAATATTGTTTTTGTATTTTGAGTTTTTTTTTTTTTTTTTTTTTGGTTTTTATGGATGATTTGGCACTTTGATGGTGTGACATTGACATAATTGGGTGTTGACATGAACATTGACGTGTTAAATTATAAGACATATGTGTGACACATAATCGTTAATTTTGACTATAGCTTATTTAATTTAAAGGACTTATTCTTACAATATACAATTACTAAATTCAAATGAGAAGAAAACTTAAAAGCTAAATATGAATTTTCTCAACCTAAAAAATGTATTCTAATCCCATGCAATAGAGCAATCTATATGAAAGTTTGTCTATATTCTATCTGTTCGGAGAAGTGTCGGGATAACTCAAACTCTACTTGCTTGAACTGTCTAACCATACACTCGAACATATGACGTTCAGACATATTCTTACATAAAACTACCCTAGCTAGCTATTATAGAACAATAAATCAATCCTATTACATGAAACTCCCACGAACATGATGGTTATTAAAGGTTCATATGTCATACCTTTTTATTCTATATATATATATATATATATATGCTCTCAATTCATAATGAAAACTTGAATGAAAACCCAAGTAACTGCAGCTATACCTAACGACTTTCAAATTTGGCATTATCATCATTTTAGGGTGTTAATTAATTCAGCTTATCATCTCATCTCCTCTGCTTGAAGAAAAAATATGCCATCTTACCTAACACTAACATCGTAATATTGGAAGAATATATATATATGTTTCTGGAAGAACATTTGTATAATATATTGTGATTGTCCTTTTCTTTTCTTGTAATTAAGTCTTAGCGTAATTGCTGACATTATGCTTCGTGGAAAAAAAAAATAATGTAAATTTGGAGCAAGAAAGTCAAGTCGTCCATGGTTGACCCATGGTTTTTATTGTATTTTTACGGTCTTTGCTGATATACTAATCTATTCCAAAAAATATTAAAAGGCCTTTTGAAGATTAATAAGGCCGGCGTTGAAATGATGAACTAAAAGTTGAAAATTGAGAGCACAAAGTCCATTGCCTGTACATAAAAATATGAAAGCATATGTGAACAGGAGCACAAGATGTTATAAACAAAAGGATCTGGATTTTCTGAAATTCTCCACTCGAACTCTAGAACGTTTGAGAAGCAAACGAAGGGGGAGTTTGGATCTGAGTGACCTAAACCTTCCTATCTTAATTGGATTGGGATTCAAGTAATTTTATATGATATGAGAAAATTTTTATAAAACTTATTTTTTCCGAGCTGAAAGACAGATACGTCAAAACATGTTAGGTCAAATAAACGTTATAAACTTCTATTTCAATTTTTTTTTTTTTTTTTATTGATTTATCTTGGCTTGGGTTTAGGTGTGAGACCCCACCCCCACACCCCTTCTGAAATTTGGGTATGAAATTACAAGGGATAGGTTCATAGATAAAATCAAGAGGAAGCCTGGAAAATCTACAGTCCTTTTAAAGGTAAAAATAAGTTCACGTGAGCGTAAGTTGACCATAGGCCATTCATAGAGTTACCTTTTTTTATATTTTGACGGAACCTTTTCCCCCCTTCTTTAAGACCTCAAAGAATGTGAAACTCTGCACGCCCTCTCTCTATTTATTTTTGTAATAAATGAAAACCATCTTCTTTTATTGTGTTCGTTCTGGTAGTTGGATTTTAAATTCGTCTCCTGACGGCTGACACCCTTTTTCTCATCTCTTCTATGCCATCATTTTCGGGGAAATATAATAATTACTTATTTTCACTGCCAGCCAGTGCGAACTTTTTACAGCGCAACTGCGTGCTCTTATTGTTTCATAACAATATATAGGTTTTTCTTGCATATGTTTTAAGTAATTTTTTATATTAATTATTAAAAAAAAACTTAAAATAGGTTCTCTTAGTCAATATAAAAAAAAAAAATATAAATATGTGTGAATATTAGTATTATTTTTTATTTTAATTGAACAGTTAACACAAATTAATATGATAAGTAAGAATCGCAGGAGCAACAATTGCTTGAAAAAAGAAAAAGAAAGAAATGGGTTTATAAAAGTTTAAGCAATTATGCGATGGTTATTAATTAATTAATTAATATTGCAGTGGAGGAATGAATTAATGTAAATATCCTATATATATGATTGAGCCAAGCCCCAGGTGGAGGTGTCAAAAAGGCAGGCTGCTTTTCTTTCTTCTGCCACTTTTGACCTTTGTTGTTTGAGTTTCTATCGTTATGCCCCAATTAAAAAGTCATCATGACGTCATCATCATAATCTTTTTACGGATTTATCAGGATTTCGTTACTCTCAGTCTCAGATTTCCCGCGAAGTGGCTATCCCGTAATTATTCCCAAACCACGACCCATTTCCTTTAAATCCCACAAAAATATCGAAGTGTATTGGATTCAGGCTCAAACTCGGGTTCTCTCACTCAGAAGACTCTCTCTCTCTCCCTCTCTCTCTGTCTCACAGTGTGTGTGTGTGTGCGCGTGTGCGTGTTTTGTATACTCGCGGAAGAACCACTACCGCTCGCCGTGGGTTTCGAATTCGACGTCGTTTCGGACAGCTTTCACGCTGGTTTCCCGTTGCCGGAATACTACTCATGCGCCACAAGCACGCCGCGAGCTCGGCGACCTGACGGATGGGTTGCTTTCTCAGCTCGTCGGCCATCGTGGACCGACGTAGCCGGAACATCGCCGGAAACCACCCCCGCCGCCGCCGGAGCACCGAGCATCCCGTTAACGATGCCGTAGACGCCGTAAGAGCGACGGAGGAGGCAACCGAAAAGGAGAGGCAGAAGAAGGTGAGGCACGCCGGCGACTTCCCGGCGACGACAGATCGCCGGAAGCATCCGCCGGACCCTTGCCTGAAGAACCAGCAAGGCTGGCCGATCTGGCTCGTAGAGTACGCCGGCGACGCCATCAAGGATTGGACTCCTCGCCGAGCCAGCACATTCGAGAAGCTCGCCAAGGTTCTCATAAGCCCTAATCCCAATTCCATTTCTTTCAAAAACCTCGAAATTTAAACTGGGTTTTGATATAGTAAACTTAAGCTCTTATATATTTCATTATTTTTGGATTCTGGTTGTTCAGATCGGGCAAGGGACGTATAGCAATGTATATAAAGCTAAGGATCTAATAACAGGGAAAATAGTGGCTTTGAAGAAGGTTAGGTTCGATAACTTAGAGCCAGAGAGCGTGAAATTCATGGCCCGAGAGATTCTTGTTCTGCGCCGCCTTGACCACCCCAATGTGGTTAAGCTCGAAGGCTTGGTCACTTCAAGAATGACTTGTAGTCTTTACTTGGTTTTTGAGTACATGGAACACGATCTCGCGGGGCTCGCCGCCCGCCAAGGGGTCAAGTTCACTGAGCCCCAGGTTCGTTTTCATACAAGTTTGTTGATTAATTGGACCTTTTCTTGTATTAAGATTGATAGATTTTGTTGAATTAGATGGATTCTGGGTGTGTGCTTTTCAGGGTTGGTTTTATGAATTTTTTGGGTGTTCTGTAGATTTGGCTTCTTGTTTGTTTAATTTGGGATCTTGGGTGTTATATGGCTGTGTTTGTCTTTTTGGTTTTATTTTGTTGTGAGCCTTTGATGTTACCGGAATACCTTTCATGGGCTGTATATTGGGTCCCATACCCCTGTTAGTGAGCTATCGGATTTGGTGTTTCATATGATTTTATAATGCCTGAGGCTTGTCAATGATGTATATATTTTTGGCAGGAAA
The DNA here is from genome assembly GCF_901000735.1 of Corylus avellana. Classification (NCBI taxonomy): domain Eukaryota; kingdom Viridiplantae; phylum Streptophyta; class Magnoliopsida; order Fagales; family Betulaceae; genus Corylus; species Corylus avellana. Next base: position 438,187 of record NC_081543.1, read on the forward strand.
ATTCATCGAAATTTCCTTATTCACGTCACTCCATAAATTGGAGGTATATAATTCTGTTTTCGTAATGATAATAATAAAAAGTATAATTGCTGACAAGTGACAAAGCTCTAGTAAAAAGAAATGGACTTATTTTCGTTATTTGTGACCTGAAAAAATAAAAATAAATAAATAAAAAACTAAAACGTCCACTCAGTTTGGCACAGTAAACTTTTTTAGCTTGATCTAATTAGGTTTATCATTTTGTTGTCCTGGAACTACATTAAACACAAAATTTCACTATCCTTGCATTATCTTTCATTTCCTACGCAATCAAAGAGAGTAGAGACTGTGGCTGATGGGTCGTACTTGATAAATGCATGATTAAAAATTACTCTGCAGTTTAGGTTTTTCAGGCCATGTTTGTCAGGAATAATGAATGATGTATGTTTTGCTGTTGAAATTTCATCTTTTGGCATGCTCTTTGCTTCTGATTTACAACATAATTATTATGTTTGCATTTATAGTTGACACTCTTTCTTCATAAGACTATCAGTTCCCAGTTACCTATTTTTAAATGATGGTTTAATTGATTGAACCATTTGGTGTTGTTTTAGTTACTGAAAATCCATTGCTTCTCGGCCTTATCTACCTTTATATTTCCACTAGTATGGAGCAAGATGCAGCCAAGAAACAGAACCAAAATGATTAGTTGTTTGTTATTGGAACGCATTCTTTTCTAAGTGAAGGATAGATAAGAAACATAAACTATTTTGCAAAGGTTTTAAAGAGCTTTTATTTTTTCTTATCCTTATAATGGTAAACTCAAGTCGAGCATTTATACATTACCTTTTCTTATCGTCTGGCTCTTTGTTCTGCATAGCAGAAATATAACACTAAGAGGTTGGTTTTTTTATTTCTCAATATATTTGCTATGACAGGTGAAGTGCTATATGAAGCAATTACTGTCTGGGCTTGAGCATTGCCACAGCCGAGGTGTCTTACACCGTGATATCAAGGGTTCCAATTTGCTCATTGACAACGAAGGAGTTCTGAAAATAGCTGATTTTGGACTGGCTACTTTCTATGATCCTGGGCAGAAGCAACCCATGACTAGTCGAGTTGTCACACTATGGTACCGGCCGCCGGAACTTCTTCTTGGGGCTACATTTTATGGTGTTGGTGTGGACCTCTGGAGCGCTGGATGCATCTTGGCGGAGTTACTTTCTGGGAAACCAATCATGCCTGGACGGACAGAGGTATTGTGATTTGTTTTGTTTTCTAAGTTGCTTTACTCTTATGGTAGCCAGTTTCGAAGGCCTATTTCATATTTATCCCTTCTTCTTGAACGATTATGTAATGGTGCTAGGTTCTTTGGGCAACAATTGAGGGTTTTTGTCCATGGTGCTCATTTTCATCTAGATGGGTTTAAAATCATTTGGCCTAGTCCATGTCATGATTTGCCAATTGAATAAATTTTCAATAATTAGGATACTGTTTTAAGGACATACATTTTGGTTAAGGTACTTAGGTTTAATATCAGAAGCTAAAAAACACCAAATGCTCAAACATAGAGACTTCAATATGCAAAGAGAAATGAAGCATGACTGTTATGTAGTGGATGCAGGGTGAAAATGACAAACTTTTGGTTGTTTGGATTTTCCTTCACTCTTGGTTGGTCTCAATTTTAGTACTCATAGTTATTCATTTATATGTATGTGTGTGCGCGCACATTTGTGTGTGAATGCATGTGTGGTGATTTTGTCATCTTAGTGCACCAGCTGTGGGCACTTCCTTTTATTTATGTTACACATGTAGATGTATGTATTGTGTGTATGTGCATAAACTACAATTTCTTAAGTATTATGATATTAGATTCTGGTATTCATTTTGGCGTTTGGTCATTTCTGGTCGACTTGGCAGTATACTCCTTTTTGTTCATCTTTGTTGATGTTATTGTTGTTTTTTGCTTTTAAATTCATAGTCAGGTTTACATTTGACTGTTGGATTCTTTTTCTGCTTAGGTTGAACAACTGCATAAGATATTCAAATTGTGTGGCTCCCCATCTGAGGAATATTGGAGGAAATATAGATTGCCAAATGCAACACTTTTTAAACCACAGCAGCCATACAAACGTTGCATAACAGAAACCTTCAAGGATTTCCCACCTTCTTCTCTACCTCTAATCGAATCTCTTCTTTCAATAGACCCCAATGAACGAGGCACTGCGACCGCCACTCTAAATAGTGAAGTGAGTAATTTTTACTCTGGTTTTTCTTATGCATGCATAAATTGTTTTTCTATCAAGCTAAAAGAACTTCACATATAATTTATTGTGTATCTCAAGGCTTTTGTGAGATGTACTCATTTCTGGATATAATCCTGCTTCTTTTTTTTTTTTTTTCTTTTTTTACAGTTTCTTATCGAAAGAATAAAAATAGCAATCTGGAAGTTAACAAATAACTATTGAACTCTTCTGATTTGTGTCAGATAATTTTGTATTTGAAACACAAATTGGCTTCATACGTGAAGTGTAATCATGCATTTGGTTTTTGCATACAGTTCTTTACCACTGAACCTTATGCGTGTGAGGCATCAAGTTTACCCAAGTATCCTCCAAGCAAAGAACTGGATGTCAAATTAAGAGATGAAGAAGCTAGAAGGTTACTTACCATTTGTTCTTCATATTTGATAGATTCTCGAGTGGTATGGGCTAAATGCTGACAGATAATATCTGATCTTCTCCGCAGGCAAAGAGGTCTAAGTGCGAAAGGTAATGCTGTTGATGGTGTCCGAAGAGTTAGAGCTCGGGAGCGTGTTGGTCGAGCAGTTGCGGCTCCCGAAGCCAATGCAGAGATTCAAGCAAACTTAGATGTATGTGAGATGAGTTTTGTGCTATTCCTTTTGTATTGTTTGATTCCTTTTCTGTTTTTTTTTTTTTTTTTGGCAAAATGATAGGAAAACTTCTATTCAATTGCGACTCTGCCCAACCTTTCCCCTCAGGCACTTGCAGCCTTGGCAGGCTGTCAAACCCTTCTGAACCAAAATTTGGCCATATGGAACCAAGCTTTGAATTGCCTTATTTACGTTTGTTGCATCAAGATTACACTCTGCCTGGTGCTGAGATTGCAAATATTCTTGTTATATCAATAGACTCTTTAATCTCTGCTCTGGTTTCCTTGGACATTAGTTGAGCCTCACTTCAGAAATCTCTTTATTTGGTATCCACTCCATTTTGTTGGAATAATACTGCTTGTAATGATCTTTCTGGCCTGTCATATGTCACATATCTTTTATTGATATTAAATAACAGAGGCTGTCCAATGGTCGCTATCATGTAATAAAACCATCTTTAACCTAGAGATCTGTTTAATGAAAGTTGTTGGAATCATTAATTGTTGTCCTCTAGCATCGTTAAGTATATGAAGGTAGCCTTTACATTTGTCTGTGGCTGCTACCAATGATAGCAAATTCACTAGGAGATTCAGTTGCTTCAATCAGAGATTTGGGTGGGTATATGTGGCCTCATCAAGATGCCTACTGTCAACTTGGTTTGTCAATGTAACTTTCAACATTTATCATCTTTTTGCTGATTTGCAGAGGTGGAGAATGGTGACACAAGCAAATGCCAAGAGCAAGAGCGAAAAATTCCCGCCTCCCCATCAAGATGGAGCGGTTGGATACCCAGTAGATACATCACGTAAAGGTCCTGTATCATTTGGCGCACCTGACACATCTTTCGGCTCATCAATTTTTAATTCGAAGTCATCAGGAACTGTTAAAAGTATTGGGGCTGCTGGGGGGCCTTCGAGGAGGAAAACCAATAAAGAAGACCTCAATGCAGCTTCGTCTCGGAAGTTTATCCGTGCATTCAAGCCATCCTCCATAGGGCTCTCGATGGATCTAATATTCAAGGCCAAATAATCAATTTCTGAGGTTTCCAGCAGCTGAAAATAGAGGTAAGGTGTCTGTGTACTGTACATTTTTGGAATTAGGTTTTTCTGTCAAGCTCAGCTTGGTTTTGGAATGTGTTTGGCCTCATTATTGCTCCAATTTTTTTGTACTTCAATCGTTGTAAGCGTCTGGTGTATAATCCCTGCAACAGCAACCCCAAAACTTGTATATTCAGACAGGAAAAAAAGAAAAAAACAGAAAAATGAGAAAGCATTTCCACTTCTGTTGTAGAGTTTGGAAGCAAGTAAAATGGTACTCCTCAAACATATATAATGTCTTGGAAGCATAATGCGCCGCTACAATATTTTTCCACTTGACGCAATAAATGAAATTTGAAATAAGAACTCTTTGGGAAAGGAATCCTCTCCGGTCTAAAGGGACCGGAGAATATCTAGTTTACGGTCTAGATTTCTATGTAGAAATCCATGGCCGTAAAAGACATGTCATTCTTCTTTAAAAAAAAAAAAAAAAAAAAAAGGTTTACTTTCCTGCACACGCTAAGTCCAAAAAAGGGAAAACATTTACTCTGCGTTGAGTCTGCACACGGTTACTCGAGTACTTTACAGATTACTTCTTCAAAGTCCAAAGAGAAATAGATCTGGGAGATAGCCTCCCCTCGTTTTATAAAACAAACGGTACTCGACCCGCTTCCCTCGCTACTGACCCAAGAACCACCATAAATGCTTCATTGAAATCTCCAGCAGCATCAACAGGTTATGGGTTGATGTTATATTGTTATGAATTCACCCCATAACTCTTATGAAAAAAGGAATTCCTCTAAAAGAACCAAGATTGTGGAGTAGCAGCAAATTGGGCAAGAGCAAATCCAATAAAGGGAAACTAAAATCCAATCAGAACCAAGCACTGATTGCATCTATTCTCAATTTCAAGTTGTCACGATAAAATAAAAATAAAAAATAAAAAACCAGAAAATGAATGATTGCATCTATTCTCAATTTTTCACGTCCAAAGTCAAAAATGAAAAACTCAGAATAAATAAATGAAGAAATGAAGAGATGAAGAGAAATTTAGAACCCAATGGAAAGGGGGGAATTGCCTTTCTGTAAAAAAATCAAAGCCGTGAACTGAATATTCTCCGGTCCTTATTGGATTGGAGAGGATCTGGATCCAACGCTTTGGGGTATGCTTTTTGTAGTTGGAACTTTAAATGATTTTTCAACTTGACTTGGGAAATGAAAATGAAAGGAAGAAAATGAGGGATGTTATGAAAATGAAAAGAAATAACCACCTTGATTAATGCATGGCAGGTGGCGCCCATCAGTTGGCAGCCAACCCAGCCATTTTTATACCAGACACTTCAAGTCTCAGGATATGGACGGGTATAATAACAGTATAACACAGTAATGCCACTTTTCCCACTAAATTTTTATACCAACTTTTGCTTCTTTTAAGTGTTTTCTCGCCCCCAAAAAAAAAAAAATACTGGCATCCTAACATTTTTTTCTAAATGATTTGAACCCTACATTTATTTAAGAAAAAAAATATTATAAATCTATTTATTTATTAAATAGACCAGATCATTCGAAAAAGTATTAAAATGTCTAGTATTATTCCTAGTCAATTAAAATAGATTACATGACCAACCCTAGTCTTTAATAGAGACAATATAAAGTTGGTCAATTAAAAATATAGGCAACGTGAAAGACTGGGCGAGGGGGAAGGCTGCAGGATATCTCTAGTCAATTAAAATAGATTACATGACCAACCCTAGTCTTTAATAGAGACAATATAAAGTTGGTCAATTAAAAATATAGGCAACGTGAAAGACTGGGCGAGGGGGAAGGCTGCAGGATATCTCTAGTCAATTAAAATAGATTACATGACCAACCCTAGTCTTTAATAGAGACAATATAAAGTTGGTCAATTAAAAATATAGGCAACGTGAAAGACTGGGCGAGGGGGAAGGCTGCAAGATATTCAAAGAGTATATATTATTGCATAGCTTTTCCTCATAGCATTTAGAAACATGATGAGGCCGGAGATGAAGCGACACCTCCTCCTTGGTTTTCTGGTATTCATTATCCTACAATATCTTGCATGCAACTCGTCTGTCGCTGCAGGTAAGATCTACCAAACATCTTTTGCTCTTCCTTTTATATCGTTTAACATGTATATGCATGTATATCCATAAGGTTGTAGATCATTTTGTGTGTGTGTGTGTGTGTGTGAGAGAGAGAGAGAGAGAGAGAGAGAGGGCCTTCTCCTCTGGTTTCTGTGAAATTTCCCTGGCCTTCATTTGTACTGACAGGAACCCAGTATATATATAATTTTATTATTTGAACCCCCTCCAAAAGAAAATTCTTGTCTCCCCCCACGGTCCATAACTTGATATTATATTATTATGTATGGCCCATAATGGAATAGCCATAGAAACATCAAAATTAATATGAGGTAGAATTCGAGGCTGCTAGAGATTTGAAGGCTTTTGTAATTATTAAAGCAGCATACAATTAAACCCAATTTCTAGAATTCTTTTTTCTCGTCTGAATATGTGTGTGTTGTGGTAAATACTTTGGAGGAATACTCAGGTGAGAAGATGGAGAAGTTGGCTTATGCAAGAGATGGGGATGAATTATCTAGAGCTGCCATTGTTAAACAATGGTCCATCTTTGAGCTAAAGAGAGCTGCTAGTCCAGGGCCGCCAGCTCCTCAAAGGGGGCAAAGTTACCGCCAAGATTGCCCAACATGCAACAATAGCTAAAAAAAAAAAAGTACTGATTCCGATTGACCAATAGCGGCTGGCTGGATAGATAAATGTTTTATAAATCAATATATTTTGAACTCTGAAGTGTTGTTAGGCAATTTATTCCAAGAAAGAGAATTATCTGTATAATAAAAGTCAGAATTGATTTTGTTGCAGCTTTTCTTAGATTTTCTTTTTAAATACCACCATCTACAGAGCCTATTCAAATAATAATTTACTCTTCATGAAACCCTTCAAAATGTAGCATTCTCATCCATTTACAAGAGAAGCTTCAATTGATATAATATGAATTTTTCTTTCATTTTGTTTCTCTCTCCTTTCTCTCCCTCCCGCCCTTCTCCCTTTGGCTTTCTCTGTAACCACAAAAATAAAAAATAAAAAAAAATCAATTTGTACAGCTACTGAAAGCAACAAAAAATCAATAACAACCAATACTCAAAACCTAGCTTAAAAAAAAAAAAAAAATACAAGGAGTGGTCAATTCACCACATGGGGGTGGCCACAAGCCACCCCACACCCGTTTGTGGGTGGGGTGGGGCCACCTCCAACCCTTGAGCCACCCCCACCATCTTCATTTAGGTTGCCGATCCACCCCTCGTGGGGTGGTCCGTGGTTTGGCCACCCTTTGGGTTTCATTTTATTTATTTATTTTTTTATGTTAAATTTTTTAATTAATGTTAATTTTTGTTTTAAAGAAAATATGGGTATTTTAGGAAGAATGCCAGAAAAATGACCTTTTTGGCAGACCTTTATTACTTTATAGTTTGATGTAAGACATAAATGAACTATAAACCGGTTTAATAAAATGACAAGTGTCCTAAATCATGTGAGAGATACATGTGACTCTTAAATGAATTTAAGGGTGTGAACTTCCAATTATTTATTTATTTTTAACGTTTCTTCTTCTAATTAACCTAATCTCTTTCTCAAGCCATCATACCTTCTTCTGAGCTAATATCTCTCTCAAACCAAGCCTTTACAGAAGAAAAAAATTGTTCCATTAATCAAAGTCATCTCCTCTTAGATTTTTTTTTTTTGTTTCCATCTATTTGTCTTTTGCTAGGTAACTTCCTTAGAAAGTTTGATTTTATGACCTACAAATTAAAATTCAATAATTGCTTCCCCACTTTTACAAGCTTTACGTTCAAGCTTGATTTGTAGGTTATTCTTTTGTTTCCGTAATTTTTATTTTATTTTATTTAAAAAAGCAAACAAAACAAACCTGTATGTTCTTTCTTTGATGGAGTTTTTCAAGCTCTGATTTTTAGTAATGGATCATAATTTTTTCTTCTACAACGGCTTCGTTTGATAGACATTTTAGCTTAGAAGAAGAGATGATAGTTTAAGAGAGAGATTAGGTTCATTTAAAGAATAAATGTTAAAAAACAAATTTGAAGTTAATACGGTTAAGTTCACACTTGTCATCTTATTAAACCGGTTTGTAGCTAATTTTTGTCTTTTAAGGTATTGCTTTAGCACGTTTGTCATTTTATGAGGTTATTTAAAAACTGCCCTTAGTTCATAGGATTTTTTTATTATTATTTTTTTATATTTATACCATCAATTACTTGTATTCAATGTAAATCCTGAAAAAAAAAAAAAAATGAATGCTATCCGAGGTATGGATGTAGTTAACTTTTCATTTATAAAATAATACAATAGGCACGGGGCTGTATGGCAAGAGCAACTAAGATGCTCCATGCTATTCATCAATTTTTTCAACTCTTAGCATTCTTATTTTTTACTACTATTTTTTTTAAAAAAAAAAAATCACTACAAATTAAATTTTTATAACTTTTCCATACAACATAACGTGGGATTGAGAAATGGGTGTTGAGGCCCCGGTCCTAACATGGGATTGCGGCAACAAGAACCCATAACACAAACATGAGCAGCGAGCTCATGGTGAAAACAGGGACTGCAACCCCATTTGTGGCTACAACCTCATTGGCACGAGGCGCCGTCGGCAATTGATTGGAATTCAATTGACAGGTCATGAAAACAGTCTGAAACTTGTTTTTGGAACAATCAAAGCTCTAATTCATGGGAACTAAATTCATGATTAGGTTCCATGGAATGAACATGTTCTCTCCTCATACTCCAAATCGAGTGGCCAAATGAGGCCAACCCTGGTTATCAGTAGAGGGCATTGTCACATTATTAAAAAGAAAAAGAACAAACAAAAAAAAATCCTCAGGAATTCAAGACCACAAATCCACAAAATCAACAAAACCTTGTCAGTAATCCAGATTCTGCAAGATCCGACGACCTAAATGCGGAAAGTTCTGCAACCCGAAACCTACAAAACTTGTCTATCCTCCGACGAAAAATAAAAGCAAATTGTAGAGGTGTCGAGGAAGCGGGAGCGCCAGAACTGTAATGAGTTGCTAAACAACGTCGTTTTGTGAGCTTTCTTTTAATTTGAATTTTTTTTCCCGTAAGGGCATTTTAGTAACTTAACATTGCCAAAACAACGTAGTATTGAATTTTTCATCCTATTTGACGGTAGTGTCTAATGGAGTGGCCAAATTGCAACTAGTTGATAGTTTGTGGGCTATTTTATCACTCTTTGAACATTAGGAGACTAAAATGAAAATGGTTAGTAGTTTGGGAGGCTAAATTATATATATTTTTTCCTTTTTTTAATTTTTTTTTATTTTAATGATGATTACTCTAAAAGCTAATTGAAAAACGTAAGTTCATTGATTCCGGTGCCAATCACAATCTCTTCGGTCCGTTTGTTAAATAATTTTGGCAAAAGCAAAAGCAACCTGTTATTACATTTTTTTCAACATTTTATTACTTTTTTCATTACATCATTCACTTTTTATTACTATTCAAATAAAAAAATCACTATAAAACATTTTTTTTTCTTTCCATTTTTTCATACCAAACATTCTTACTTTTAAAAAAAAAACAATTTTATTTTTTTCATATCAATCAATTTTTGCTACAATATCGAACCGAAACCGAAACAAAATCGATTATCAATATTAATTTTGTGGCATTGTGAGAAGTTTTGGTCGTCCACTATCCCTGGCTCCTGTAAGCTAGGGACCCATCGAACCAACATCTCCCATGAGTGTTGGCGGAAGATCTGTTAATAATTAATCTTCGTTACATTGCACAAGCATTTCTTCTCCCAATTGACATGCCCAATGCTACATATCTTGCCAAATATGAAGATGGTTTATCAACTAATAATATATGGGGAAGAATTATGGGTTATCAATAATTATTGTTGTTTAGTAATTTATTCTAAATAAAAAATTACTTATAGAATTAAAATCAATATTAATATTGATTTTGTTTGAGTATGTTTCGGTTGAGTGTTAGAAGGTCACAGCAAGGGTTCTCTTCAGCTGCAACATGATGGCAAGATCTCTCATTTGTTTGATATAATGCCTTCAAAATTATTTAACTCATAGTGTGGCTTTAACATCTCCGATCTTATTTAACGAGTAAGTAACTCTCTTGATACATCTCTTTTTCTCCCCCAACATAAAAACGAGTTAGCCACACGACTTTGTCACATAAAATGATAATAACCCAAGCAAGATGCTAAAACATCATAACATAACTTAATGCATGAATAAAGGTGATTTAATTAAGCGTACGTCAGACCCCGCGGCAAGCTCTACTGCTTAAATTCTCTCAACTTGACTCAATAAATGAAATCTAACTTTAGTTGATTTTCAAATATGTATTTTTTTTCTTTTCTAAGCGATGATTTTCCAACTTGACTCAGTAAATGAAAAAGAAAGGAAGAAAACAAGGGATCATCATGATAGATGGACTTGCACGTCTCTCCCATATACAGCTAGGACAACAAAAAATTCTTTGTTAAGCACCATTTGCACTCCCAACGGCTCTGCTCTGACCACCTTATTTGCACTTCCAACCCCCCATATAAGTTGGTCAAGAAATCACTGTAGGACCATCAAGCTCTCCAGATTTGACCGGCCGGGTAAACGTGAAAGACTGGGCAGGCGATGGGGAAGGTTGCAGGATACTGCAAAGAGAAGAAGGCCTGATATATATATATATATGAGAGAAGAGAGAAAGAGTATATATATATATATATATATATACTATGCATTAGTCACATAGCATTTAGAATTAGAAACATGGTGAGGTCTGAGATGAAGCAACATTTCCTCCTTGGTTTTTTAGTATTCATTATCCTACTGTATCTTGCATGCAACACATCTGCCGCTGCAGGTAAGATCTAGTAAACACCATTTGCTCCATGTAGCTCCTTTTTTCTTTTTTCTTTATTTTTATTTTTATTATCGTTTAATATGTTATTATTAATTAAACTACCATGTCCCCATAAAGGAAACTAAAAATGTTATTAATAATAACATGTTATGTGATTTCAAAAAAAAAAAAAATAAATAATAATAATAATACAATTATACTAAGTCAGTTCAAAAAAAAAATCTAAGTTAGTTCCCAAAAAAATAAATAAATGATGTAATTTTTTTTTTTTTTTTTTACACATGTACATAAACTTTTTAAGCCTAAATCTAATTAAGATATCCCCCCTCTCCCAAAAAAAAAAAAACAAAAAAAAAAAATCTATATGGTGATTTGATTCCCCAAAAAATTATATAAAAAAGCCTCTCATAAAGTACATGAATTTTTTAAACCCAAATTCTAAAGCTCTTAGACTAGCCACAAAAATTTTCAAAAAATTAAAAAATCCATACAATGACGCGACCCCTTGAAAAAAATAAATTATATGCAATGGACTCTCAAAATTAATATGATATAATGCGATTTCACACCTCTTTTTTTTTTCGCGTATTAATTATTATTTTTTACAACTTTCTTCGCTCTAGCAGTAATTCGACTATTTCCTTTCTTTTCAGATTACTCTCTTCATGCTCTCGTTTCATTTTCTTTCTTCCTCTTCTTTGCCAGCAAATAATGCAAAATTCTAAAAGATGCATATTACATAGGAGTAAGGGCATGTTTGAAATTGTGTTTGAGGGGCTTAAAAGTGCTTTTATTATTGAAAAAAATTCATTTGAAGAAAAAAGTATTTGTTTGCTAAAAAAAAATTAAAGCGCTTTAATTTTAAGGGTTTAAAAAGCTTAAAAATGGCCAAAAAAAAAAAAACACTTTTAGCAAAAGCTTAAAAATGAAAGACAAAAGCTATTTTTAACTTAAAAGCTTTATTTCTTAAATGCAATCCCAAACAGGCTCTAAAGCTTGAACAAGACTCAATATTCAATACATTATTTTCCTCTTTTTAGTTGTAATCTTCTTTTGCTTTTCTCATCTCTTAACTAATCTCATTGTATTGTGCTTATTTTGGCTGGTTGGATGATAAATAGAGTTAACTACGTACCTTGAACGTTAGCACGTGACTATTAGGCCCCTACACATGCATATCATATCCACGTTAACAGATAATACAAAACTTACTAAAATACGAGGCTAATTAGATTAAAGGCTTTTGTAATTAATTAAAGATGCATATTCTATTTTAAAATCATGTCCACTTCCAATATTTGAACTGTACGTGTATATGATCTATTAAACCCAATTTCTAATTTCTTTTCTTTAATTTTTAACTCGGGGTAAACACTTTGGTGCAATTCACTCTCAGGTGAGAAGATGGAGAAGTTGGTTTATGAAAGAGATGGGGACGAATTATCTCGAGCTGCTATTGTAAAACAAAGGTCAATCTTTGAGCTAAAAAAAGCTGCTCTTCCGGGGCCGCCAGGTCCTCAGACGGCGCTAAGAAAAAACCAAAATTGCCCAGAATGCAATTGATTTTGCTTCTTATTTCTTATTCCTGATGCGAGGAATAAATAAAGTAAAATTTTGATGAAAGGTCTATGACCTATATTATAAATAAAGAGCTTATGTATTCAATCAATATGGGCATGAAGGCACAATTAGGCATAGGAATAGGAATATGTTGGAAAATACTTCTCCACACTAGATTATTTTTCAAAGTTTTTGTCGCTAAAGTTTCTTTTGTGTGTCGTTTGAGTGTTCGAAGAACATAGCAATGGTCCTCTTTAGCACTGCAACCACACAAGGATCTGTGGCGATTGTGCTGCCACATCGTGTAGCAGAATTGTAGCATGATGGAAAGACTTCTCAATTGTTTTTTTTTTTTTTTGACATGTCCACACAAGAGGGAGGAGGGAGATTCGAACTAGTGACCACCGCTTCATTAGGCGTAATCCTAGCCGATTAAACTACCTCTTAGGGACAACTTCTCAATTGTTTGATGACCACTATAACACTCCCAAAATTAATTAACTAATCTTATTTAATGAGTAAATAACTTAGAGAGTTACATGGACCCATGAATAGAGGGTAATGTGGCAGAAGATACATCTCTTTTTCTCTACAACATAAAACAATATAGTCACACGGCTTTGTCACATAAAATGATAATAACCAGAGCAAGATTCTAAAATATCATAACATAACGGATACATGATAGCACCAAATCTAGAGCTCTAAAATAATACATATCAACGTATGATAATCAGGATAAAACATAAAATACAAAATAATTAAAGGAATATTAAGTTTACAAAAATTTTTTATAAAAAAACTTTTATACCAATCTTTATGTGACAATTTTATAAAATAAATTAAACATTTTCTCCTCCAATTTAAAACAAAAAGAAACTCTTGATGTGATAGTTCATTTATGGGTTGATTCCGGTGCCGATCACAATCTCTTCTTCTCGAAGTTTCCAACCAAGCAAAACCCTTAGGCCATGCACAGCAAGTCTTCGGTCGTCCACTATCCCTGTTCCTCGCTTTGTCTTTATTCCCTTTCACCTTTTGGTTATCTTGCTTGAGAAGAATACCCACCTGGTCAAGCAAATATAGAATCTCTCTATGTGTATGTGTGTGGTACTTCACTCTCTGCTCAGTCGGCTTGCATTCTCTCGCTAATCTAAGTTCTGGGTTTTGTTGCATTGTGAGAAGTTTACGGATATGGAGAAGGCGAGAGAACACATCGAAGAGATACGCAGAACAAAGTTTTCAATCGGAGGGGAACACAACCCATTGACGGCGGAACTTCACCAGGCCATCAAGAACCTCTCTGCTGAACTTTACGCCAAGGATGTCCGCTTTCTCATGGAGCTCATTCAGGTTCCTCACTCATTTAGCATACATTTGTGAGAGCATGTTTGTTTGTTTGTTTGTTATGGGTTCTCAATGACGAACCGAATACTATGTGTTTGTTTGTTTGTTTGTTTGTTCTTCAATCAAATTACTTCGTTTCTGTTCAATTTGTCAAATTTGCGATTAATATATGGATGATTAGAGAGGTGGTAAATTTTGTTGGTCAGAATGCGGAAGATAACGATTACCTGGAGGGTCATCCACCATCGCTTGAGTTCGTCATAACTTCTGAGGACATCACGGCCACAGGAGCTCCACAGACGTTGCTGATTTTCAACAATGAGAAAGGTTTCTCCCCTAAAAACATAGACTCCATTTGCAGTGTTGGTCGCTCCCCAAAGAAAGGATACAGAAAACGCGGTTATATCGGAGAAAAAGGTAATTCACCTACCCTCCCTAGAATACTGTTTCTACTGTATATGCTGTCATGTATCTATTGATATTCATTTGAGGAGAAATGGGCAGAAGTCTTAAATTTAAAATTTTCATAAACTCTGGCCTTAAATTTGACCAAATTAAAAAATTGGGGGGTCTAAAAGACAAGATAGGGGGAACAGCACAGGGGCTTCAGCAATATTTTTCCTTAAATAAAAGTGGTAGTTAAAATTCCTCGATGTTCCCAATTATATATATGTTTGAAATATTGGTTTCTGTTTCAAGTATAAGCCAAGCTCGAGCTTAAGTTTATCAACAAACTAGACTACACGTATAAGTTTGACTCATTTATTTTCAAACAAATTGGAGCTTGTTCACGAAGTGCGTGATTAACTTATCCTGTCCTCATACTAAATAACAATAACTAAAATTTTGTAGTGTTTGTAAATCCATTTTAATGAGTAGTTTCTTAATAGTAGTTGAGATTATATTGCTTGTGTTAAAATTTTTTTTCAGATAAATCTATTTTGTCTAGGTAATATGCGGTTTACCCTGCTAAATTCTTTCAAAATATGAGTCAGTGACTCAACAGCTGCCTATGCAATATCCATATGCAATCCATTTCACATAATAAGAATTGAGCTTCGTGTACCCAGTAGCGCTCAAATTAGTCTAGTACCCTTTACCTTTCCAATATATACGTGGTAATACAGCTCTTGAAATTGTGGATCACTTGATATGATTGAATGAATGGGAAACAAACTTTTATTTTTATCTTTGTTCTCTTGTTTGAGAAACCCTTATTTCAGGTCCTTGATTGTAAGATTCGCATTTCAAAATTTTGCTTAACTTGGAAAGCTTGTGATGCTCTTGTAGAAACAACAATGAAAAGATACGCATTTCTTAGTGTTTGTAAAATGACTTCTATGCCAATCAGAAGACGTGAACCCGTATTACTTTGAGTTATATGCCTAGTTTGAATAAAAAAAAGAAGGTAAAGAAAAGATAAAATTATAGTTGAAGATGTTAATGACTGGTGACTATTTGACAATACTTAAAGAAGCTAATGGAAGTAAGGATCTGTTAAAACTTAGATATTCTAGACCTGCTTTTCTTTCATTGTTTCTCTCTTTTCTCCCATGGGAGATTGGGAAAGGATATTTATGTATGTTCCTACTGCTATAGTTAACTTATTTTTCTGGTTGATATGCAGGAATTGGGTTCAAGAGTGTCTTTCGGGTTACTTCTCAGCCATACATATTCAGCAACGGATATAAGATACGGTTCAATGAAGAGCCTTGCCCACATTGCAATCTTGGGTACATAGTTCCTGAATGGGTGGAGGAGAATCCAACTCTTTCTGACATCCGACAAATATATGGAGCTACAACTCTTCCAACGACAACAATAGTCTTACCTTTGAAGCCCTATAAGGTCAAACATGTGAAGCAGCAGCTCTTGAGCATTCATCCTGAAATTCTTTTGTTCCTGTCAAAGATAAAACAGCTTTCCGTAAGGGAACATAATAAGGATCCTAGGCTCAATACCGTAAGTGCAATAGCCATTAGGAGTGAGACTAATTTTGTAACAAGGAGGAATGTTAATGCTGAGTCCTACACACTCCATCTCTCAGCCACACATGTGGAATGCAGTTACTACATGTGGAAGCAGAGGTTTCCTGTCAGGCAAGAAAACAAAGTGAAAAGGAGAATGAAAGTAAAGGAGTTGGTGATCACGTTGGCTTTTCCCTTTGAAGAACCTCTCAACAGAGGGATGAGCTCACCTGGGGTCTATGCATTTCTTCCCACAGAGATGGTTACCAACTTTCCCTTCATAATTCAGGGGGATTTTCTTCTTGCTTCATCAAGGGAAACAATTCTCTTGGACAACAAGTGGAACCAAGGGATTCTTGACTGTGTGCCCTCTGCTTTTTTCAACGCCTTTGTAGCGCTAGTCAAAACTACAGAAAATGTTCCGGTATCTAGTTTGGCTCCAATGTTCAGGTTTATTCCTATCAACAACTCTGCTTATCACGAGTTGAATATGGTGAGGGAATCAATCAAAGCAAAGCTTGTCGAAGAACATATTGTTCCTAGTGAGTCATACACACAGCAGAAATTCTTTCATAAACCTCACGAAGTTGGTAGGCTTAAGCCTGCTTTCAGGTACATTCTGGAGAAGGCACGGAAGCAAGGGGTGAACTTGCTTGACCTCTCATCCCATGGAAAGTATATTTTGAGTTCTTCATTTGATGAAGAGAAGTATGATAGCATATGGAATTTCTTGGGATTGGAACCAGTCGACAACGAATGGTACGCAAAGTGCATCCAGAATTCCAATCTTGTTGGAGGAGTGTCAGAGGACTTGCATTTAGAGATCTTACTATTTGTTGCTGATAATTTTATGTCCAAATTTGACTGCACCAACATGAAGAACATACCACTACTAAAGTATCTGGGTCTTGATGGGGATGAGTCCTTGCGCATTATTCACACATGTTTTTAGCAAGATGAGGCCTGAGATGAAGCGACATCTCTTCCCTGGTTTTCTGGTATTTATTATCCTACATAGCAGGTAAGAGTAAACACATTTTGCTCAATCGAACACTATTTTTTTTTTTGGGTATCTTTTAACATGTATCATTAAGGCTGTAATTAACTTCATTTTGTATCCAGAAATGGAACCCTGGGGTGCATCTGTTTGTGTCATATTTCCCTTCATTTGTACTAACAGGAACCCAGTATATATGGGATGATGATATATATGATGTGTGGTGATATTATTTTCTGCAGTTACAACCAAAAACTGCAATAGTTAGTGACAATCTGAAGCAAAGGGGTATATCTTTTCTGTTCAATCTAGAAATTATTCCGAGGTTTGTGTCTGAGATGTTTGTTTTTCTTCTAGATTATTATATACACAATAAGATTACCTTCTTATTGTGAATGAAAATCATGAAAATTGATTATTGTGATGTAAAGTAATTTGATTAGACCTATCAGAAAGCACAAGTGAAGCTTTGCAATTAAATGTAGATAGAAGCAATGTCGATGCAAACCATAAATATATCCGGCCTCCAAAATAACATTTTCTACCGAGGACATATATATGTTATTTTAGATCAAGATTCTTTAGAATTTCGGATATTATATTAATAATTTTATTCAAATCTTCAAATGTTATTAAAGATTTTGTTATGTTAGCATTCATCAACTCATTTATTTCTCATGATTTATCATCTAAAGAAGTGATAAGTATAAATAAAATGATAGAAGCCGATAAGAACACCAAAAAAAAAAAAAAAACTATTGGATTCTAAAAAATAAAAAAACCTTGATGGATAAAGAATGTTTCTTTGTTAATTAAAAGAATGTTTTTTCTTTGTTGTTTTATCAATTTTAAAGAATGTTTGAAATTGCTTTAAGGAGTTTAAAAGTATTTTTTACAAATTTTTTACTCTAAAAGCAATTAAAACACACTTTGGAGAAAATGTTTTTTTTTTTTTTTAAACAAAAAATTTTTTAAAGACGCTTTTGAGTTTAAAAAGATATATTGCGCAATTTTAAACATGTTCTAAAGAATATTGTAGCTCAATGAATAATGCTAAAAGTCCTAAAATTTTAATTAAATTTGTGATAGATTCAATTTCTTCTAGTGATAATTTAAAAAAATTAAATCAATTTTAAAGAAAAAAAAATGAAAATAATTTATAGCATTATTGAGCTGAGGTCCAGTAAAGCTAAAATCCTAGTACCATTCACAGTCCACTTACAACCATGCACGGCAGACGCAGCCAATTGGGTCTTCGGTCGTCCACTATGGAAAATGAAAAGGAGACGCAGGGACCCAAAGACCAAGACCCGGTGGTCGAATCAGCTTCCAAAGCTCATGAAAAGCCTACTTTCCGTACGATTCAAAGGACCCTCAATCCCCTTTCCTCGCTGCGTCTTTATTCTCTTTCAACTTTTGTTTAACTTGCTTGAGAAGTATACCCACCTCCTCCTGGTCAAAGCTTTTACTAAGGTTCACTCTCTGATGATCAGTCTGCTTGCATTCTCTCGCTAATCTGAGATCTGGGTTTTGTGGCTTTTTGTTGTGTGTGTTGTGGGTAGGTACGGATATGGAGACGGCGAGAGAACACGTAGAAGAGATACGTAGAACAAAGTTTTCAATCGGAGGGGAACCCAACCCATTGACGGAGGATCTTCACCAGGCCGTCAAGAACCTCTCTGCTGAACTCTATGCCAAAGATGTCCACTTCCTCATGGAGCTCATTCAGGTTCCTCACTCATTTAGCAGCATGCATTTGTTATCAGAATGAGAATACTACGTGTTTGTTTGTTCTTCAATCATTTACTTGGTTTTTGTTTAATTTCTCAACTTTGCTATTAATATATGGATGATTAGAGAGATGGTGAATTTTGTTTGTCAGAATGCGGAAGATAACGATTACCTGGAGGATCATCCTCCATCGCTTGAGTTCGTTATAACTTCTGAGGACATCACGGCCACAGGAGCTCCACATACATTGCTGATTTTCAACAATGAGAAAGGTTTCTCCCCTAAAAACATAGACTCCATTTGCAGTATTGGTCGCTCCACCAAGAAAGGCTACAGGAAACGCGGTTATATTGGAGAGAAAGGTACTTCACCTACTCTCCCTACAATACTGTTTGTTATCAGAGCCAGAGCCAGGCCTTGTTTGTTAATGGACTTGTCAGTGTAGTGAGTCTTTAGATTTTTAGTTTGGAAGTAATTGATAAAAAAAAGTTTTTGAATTTATTTTTTTGTTTTTTTACAGAAAAATGAAAAATATTTTATTTTGTAGTAAATTTTGTATTTAAATAATAATAAAAAAGTGATTGATGAATATCAAGGAGTTGAAATTTTTTTAAAAAACATTGAGACTTGTACATGCTTTTAATGTTCTCATATTTCGGTTCACTCAAAAAGCCAGTCGATCAGATTTGATTAAGGGGTTGTTTGGTAAACAACATTCCAACTCCAGATTCTGTTCATATTTTTATGGAAAAAAAAAAAGAAAAAAGAGTAATGATTGATATTGAAAAGTAAAAAAATTTTGTTTTGTAGTAATTTTTTTATTTGAATAATATTAAAAAGTAAATCTTGTGATATAAAAAGTGAATGATGTGATATAAAAAGTGAAAATGTTTTGAAGTTGATTTTTTTTTAAATATAAGGTAAATAGTATTTAGGGGTGGTGTGATGTTTACCAAACCACTCCTAAGTTTTGGGTTTAGAGTTAAAACCGAACATCAAATTGTCACAATTTTAGATGTGTGTGTTGTGTTATAAAATTATTAGTTACGGAAAAAGGGAAATAACGTTTGCAAAGCTGAATAAAAAATATTATACTGTCAAATTAGACTCGGAGGTAGAATTTTGCTTAAGGGACAAAATCAAAATGTAATAATAAAGCAGTACTACTTCTGCTAAATAATCAAATAAAGGAATAATTTTCAAAATAGAAGTTCCCTCAATAGTTGCTTCTGCAACATCCATATGCAAATCCATTTCACACAATAAGAATTGAGCTTTATATACCCAATAACGCTCAAATTAGTCTACCCTATACCTTTACAATATATAAGTGGTAATAGAGCTCTTGAAATGGTAGATCACTAGATATGATTGAATGAATTGGAAACAAACTTTTATTTTTATCTTTGTTCTCCTGTTCGAGAAACCCTTGTTTAAAGTCCTTGATTGTAAAATTTGTATTCCGAAAATTTCTACAACAATGAACACACACACGCAGATGCATGACTTCAATGTGGACCCATATTACTGTGAGTTATATGCATAGTTTTAATAAAAAAAGAAAGCAAAAGAAAAGATAAAATTATAGTAGGAGATGTTATTGACTGGTTGACAATACTTAAGTAAGCTAATGGAAGTAAGGATCTGTTAAAACTTAGATATGCTAGACCTGCTTTTCTTTCATGCTTTCCTTCTTTTTTTCCCACGGGGGATTGAGAAGGATATTTAAGTGTGTTCCTGCTGCTATAGTCAACTTATTTTTCTGGTCAATATGCAGGAATTGGGTTCAAGAGTGTCTTTCTGGTTACTTCTCAACCATACATATTCAGCAATGGGTATAAGATACGGTTCAATGAAGAGCCTTGCCCACATTGCAATCTTGGGTACATTGTTCCTGAATGGGTGGAGGAGAATCCAACTCTTTCTGACATCAGGCAAATATATGGTGCTACAACTCTTCCAACGACAACAATAATCTTACCTCTGAAGCCTGATAAGGTCAAACCTGTGAAGCAGGAACTCTCAAGCCTTCATCCTGAAATTCTTTTGTTCCTGTCTAAGATAAAACAGCTTTCTGTAAGGGAACAAAATAAGGATCCTACGCTCAATACCGTAAGTGCAATAGCCATTACGAGTGAGACTAATTTTGTAACAAGGAAGAACGTTGATGCTGAGTCCTACACACTCCATCTCTTGGCAGAGGAAAAGGCTAAGGGTTCCGAAAGAGGATGCAGCTACTATATGTGGAAGCAGAAGTTTCCTGTCAGGCAAGAAAATAAAGTGGAGAGGAGAATGGAAGTAGAACAGTTGGTGATCACATTGGCTTTTCCCATTGAAGAGCGTCTCAACAGAGGGATGAGCTCACCTGGGGTCTATGCATTTCTTCCCACAGAGATGTTTACCAACTTTCCCTTCATAATTCAGGCGGATTTTCTTCTTGCTTCATCAAGGGAAACAATTCTGTTGGACAACAAGTGGAACCAAGGGATTCTTGACTGTGTGCCCTCTGCTTTTTTCAATGCCTTTGTAGCGCTAGTTAAAACTACAGAAAATGTTCCAGTATCTAGTTTGGCTCCAATGTTCAGGTTTATTCCTATCAACAACTCTTCTTGTCACGAGTTGAATATCGTGAGGGAGTCGATCAAAGCAAAGCTTGTCGAAGAACATATTGTTCCTAGTCAGTCATACACACAACAAAAATTCTTTCATAAACCTCACGAAGTTGGTAGGCTTATGCCTGCTTTCTGGAACATTTTGGAGAAGGCACGGAAGCAAGAGGTGAGTTTGCTTAATCTCTCATCCCATGGAAAGTATATTTTGAGTTCTTCATTTGATAAAGAGGAGTATGATCACATATTGAATTTCTTGGGAGTGGAACCAGTCAACAATGAATGGTACGCCAAGTGCATCCAGAGTTCTAATCTTGTTGCAGGAGTGTCAGAGGACTTGCATTTAGAGATCTTACTATTTGTTGCTGATAATTGGA
The DNA here is from genome assembly GCF_901000735.1 of Corylus avellana. Taxonomy (NCBI): domain Eukaryota; kingdom Viridiplantae; phylum Streptophyta; class Magnoliopsida; order Fagales; family Betulaceae; genus Corylus; species Corylus avellana. The sequence continues at coordinate 459,652 of NC_081543.1, forward strand.
CGTCCAAATTTGACTGCACCAACATGAAGAACATACCACTAATAAAGTACGTGGGCCTTGATGGGGATGAGTCTTTGTGCAGTATAAATGAATGCACACACTGGAACCGAGAGAGGGTGGTGTCCTTATCACATCTGTATGATCAGGTGTCATGGCTGGTTGATTGTAACAGGGAATTCAGATGTGTGGGAAATCGTTTTTTTCTGCCGAAAAGCACACAAGAATCCATCTCTAAGAAAGTGACGTTGCGGGAATGGCTTCGAGATCATGTGAAGATTAGTTTTGTGACTGTATATGACTATGCAGTTCACCTTAATAGTTCTCTCCATAATGACGGGAAGCTTGCTGTTGCCTTTGTTCACTTCTTATATCACTCTTTCTCGAAGAAGCATCTTACAAAAGGGCAAGTGGATTATTTGTGTGGTATTATGCCGCTCGTGGATAATTATGGGAATCTAAACACACAAAGGGTAGGGGTTCTTGTCCCTGCTAAAGTAAGCAAATGGGTGGAATTGATTGGTTCAAATCCATGGAGAAGGGAAGGCTACGTTGAGCTAGCAGAAAACTACTTACGTCCAGTTCGTTTTGCAGGTGAAACTATTTCTAGAGAACAGCTCTTAAATTTCCTTAAAACTCATGTTGCAGCTTCTGATATCCCTTATATATCTCCTCCCAATGCTGATTTTCCTGCTGTTTCTGCACCACTCACCAATCAAAATGCAATCTTGCTGTTGGATTGGATTCAAAACCTGCAACGTAGAGGTAGTTGCATTCCAGGGAAGTTCTTAACATGCATAAAGGAAGGTAGCTGGCTGAAAATTACTGCCAATGGCTGTTCTGGTTACAGGCCGCCATCTCGGTCATTCATGCTTACCTCTTCATTGGGAAACATTTTGCAGAATGGATCAGTGCTTGTTGATATTCCGTTGATTGATGAAAGTTTTTATGGTTATAGATTAAATGAGTATAAGGAGGAGCTAAAGACAATTGGAGTTATGTTTGAGTATGGAGAAGCATGCGAATTTATTGGGATGTCTCTTGCAGCTTACTCAACTTTAACTAGAGACAACGTGCTTTCTGTACTAAATTTCATCAGATTCTTAACAAAAAATTTTCTTCATCCGGACAAATTCATTGGCAGTATTAATAACAAAAAATGGCTTAGGACATCCTGTGGTGACAGATCTCCAATTGGATCCGTTTTGTCTGATTGTGAATGGGACACTGCATCTCAAATCAGTGAAATCCCCTTCATTGATACAGAATACTATGGGAAGGAAATCCTAGCTTTTAAAGAGGAACTCAAGTCGCTTGGTGTGTTAATTGGATTCTGTGATAGTTACAAGCTCGTTGTAGACAACTTAAAATCACCTTCACGGTTGATTTCTCTGACATCTGATGCCGTTCTTTTGGTACTGCAATGTATGCGTCATTCAGGATCATCCAACAAACTTGTTGAGGCTTTGAGAGATGCAAAATGCTTCAAGACAAATATGGGTTACAAGTCTCCAGGAGAATGTTTCTTGTTTGACCCTCAATGGGGTTGCATTCTACAAGTTTTCGGAGGTTTCCCATTGTTTGATGATAAGTTCTATGGAAGCAGCATCTTCATTTACAGGAACGAGTTGAAGCAAACAGGGGTGAAGGTGGATTTTGAGGATGCAGTCAAAGTATTTGCTCAAAGTTTCAAGCAGCATGCTTCTCCCATGACAAAAGAACATGTTTTGTCTTTCCTTGCATGTTACAGACAGCTACAGGACACTGAATATAAGTTTCCTTCAGATCTTAAGAAATACATCCGTGAGGAAAAGTGGTTGCGAACTCGGCTAGGTGATTGTAGATCTCCAAGCAATTGCATTCTGTTTGGGCCAGATTGGCACTCAATTGATCCAATTACTCGACTTCCTTTCATAGATGATAGTGACAATTATTATGGCAGGGGCATTTATGAATACAAGAAAGAGCTGAAGAGGATGGGGGTTGTTGTTGATATCAAAGATGGTGTGAAGTTCATAGCTGTTGGTCTTGATTTTCCCCCAGACCCCTCCCACATAAGTCCTGGAAATGTGCTTTCATTGCTAGGCTGCATCCGCATTTTACTACAGGATAGGAATTATTCTTTTCCGAACATTTTCTGGAAAAGAGTTTCCCAAAAATGGTTGAAGACCCATGTTGGTCATAGGCCTCCAGACGAGTGCTTAATGTTCGATTCCAGTTGGGGTTCTTATTTGAAGCAGACTGATGGACCTTTTCTAGATGAAGGTTTTTATGGTTCTAGTATTACATCCTACAAAGAAGAACTCGCTGAAATAGGGGTTACTGTTGATGTGGACAAAGGATGCCCATTGATTGCCAGCCAACTTGATTTCCATCTTGAATTTTCTACTATAGTTCGAATATATAACTATTTGAGTGAGTTTAATTGGGAGCCAGACAGTGAAGCTGCCAAAAGGATTTGGATTTCAAATGGAAGTCAGAATGGAAAGTGGGTCAGCCCCGGAGAATGTGTTTTGCATGACAAGGATGGTCTCTTTAGTTTGCAGCTGCAGGTTTTGGAGAAACACTATGAGCAAAAGTTACTTAGCTTTTTCTCCAATGCTTTCCATGTTAGATACAATCCTTCAGTTGATGATTACTGCAAGCTATGGAAGATTTGGGAAAGTTCAGGACACCCATTGCAACATGCTGACTGTTGTAAGTTTTGGGTGTATGTTTCGAAGCACTGGAGCACAAAGACTGAGAGAACTCTTGCTGATAGCTTGGTGAAATTACCTGTTGGTTCAGGCTCAGATGGAATTTTGCTGTCCAACAAGCATGATGTTTTCATTGCTGACGATCTCCAACTGAAGGATCTGTTTGAGCAGTCTTCTCCTCAACCTATATTTGTCTGGTACCCTCAGCAAAGCTTGCCTTCTTTACCTCGGACAAAGTTGCTTGAAATTTACACGAAAATTGGGGTCCGCACAATATCTGAATCTGTGCAGAAGGAAGAATCATCCTTAGTGGGTGTTGCTCATCTCAATGAGGTGAATCCAATGGAGTTTTTGATTACGAAAGGGCTTGTTAGGCTCATCCTTGGTTTTTTAGCAGGCCCTACAATCCAAATGGAAGCGGAAAGGAGGCATAAGGCTATCAAAGGGCTTCTGAATATTACTTTCCTTGAGACAGTTGAACCTATCACTGTAAACTATAATCTATCTCTTTCTTCTGGGGACTTTGTAAAAGCAAAAGCAAGCCGAGTGATACTTTGGGATAGAGAGTCTTCAAAGTTTGTCGCACAGAAGCTGGACAGGTCTGTTGGATACAAGAATATCATTGAATATGCTACATATTTTTCTGAAGCAATATCCGAGGGTCTGTTATGGGAGAACGACGATCATATTGGTGCACTCTCTGAGCTGATCAAGTTGGGCTTCACGCTGGAATTTAACGAGGAAGCTGTTGAGTTTTTAATGAAGTCCAAGAATTTGCAGATTTTCATGGAGGAAGAGGAATTCCTGGCTTCTACCTTCCCTTCTGACTAGGTATATGCTATTTGTAAGTGCTTCTTTCATCTATTTCCTGTTTGTTCCCAAGTGTGTTTCTGGTAGTTATATGAAGACTGAATCATTTGCTGCACTGCTGATTCTATAGGTCTATCATAAGGTGTAAACCTTTTTATTTTTTTCTGAGATTTTCTTTCTTTCACTTTCTATGCTGGGTGTGCTTCTCTTGTAATTATGAACTAAATGATAATGTGTGGTATTGGCATGTATATAATTTAGAATGGATTAATATATAGTTGCTAGTTTGCTGAGTAATGTGGAATCTTCTATCTTCTTGATTCTTATGTTTGAAGAACCTGCTTTTGTATATTTGTCAATCAGAATCCTATGTTTGATGTTTGTTGATATTGAGCATAGATTAAAGAAGAAAAAAATATGTAGAGGAACGAATATTTGACTTCCACATTTGAGATTGCAAATGATGCAGTAAAACTTAATGAAGCATTTTCAATTTGTTACCTCATGAGCTTCCACTTTGGATGTATTCATTCGGAGATTTCCTACAATTTTTTTAAAAAAAATGATATGAATTTTTGCCTTTTTTGCATCGAACGACTTGAAAAGTGCTATGTATTAAAAAAGTGGCACGTTACTAATGAGGATCGAGTATATTTTCATTAAGAACGCTTTGAGTCAAAAAAATTTTTTTGGTTTTCCAAAGAAAAAGCGTATCTTCGAAGGTGAAAAGCCTTTTGATGAAAAATTATTGTTGCCTCGGTATTATGCCCTCTTTTTAATTTGTAGGATTTTGATTAAGGAAGGTTACGCCCCATGGTGAGTTGCCCAACTGCTGGACAAATGTGGCCATGAAAATTCCAAACTAGCCCAATTTTGATTCAAACCTGATTATAAAAGCTCAAATGAAGCGGTGAAATGGAAGTAAATTATTGATTTAGCTTGAGCGACTAATCATATAATAAAAGGTTAGGCTTATAGAAAAGTTTTATGACAACTATAATTGAAGCCTGATTATTTATAATGAACCAAAATGGGGCCTGGTTTAGTAAAATGGTTCCCAGGTACTTTGGCTGGCCATCAGGAGGAGATTCAACGCTCAGGATTTGTTGGCTCCTATTGGTGTCTCATGTGATTAATTAAAGAAAAAAAGAAAAAAGAAAAGACCATGGAGGACCTCCACGGCCATGATGGTCCAGGGCCTCCATGACCACGATTGGCTGTGCTTCTCCACAACCATGGACCTCCAAAGCATGAATCACGAGGAGTGTCTAACATATTTTTTCTAAAACTTTACACTATCAATCTGAAAGGAATAATTTTACACTTTATCTTTATATTACCAAAAATGAAGAGGATTCAAGATTTTTTTGATGAGTTCCATAACATTTTTCAACTGTTTTGAAGCCCATCATTTACATATTTTCTTAATTAGGCCTAGTTTATGTAATTTCGGTTTCGTTTGTAATTTTTGTAAGTTATAGCATAAAATGTACTCTCATTTGTATCCACCTATACGTTAATTGGGGTTTTTTGGTATTTAAGTGGTCTACATTTCACACAAGTTTTTTGTGAAATTCGGACAGTTTATGAGAGTGGATTGTGGGTCTTCTCTATTACGAATAAGTGAGTCCTATATCTTAAACTATTTGAAGGTAAATAAGCCATGTAATCCTATCTATTTAATTACTCGAATTTCACAAAAATTTGAATAACCTAAAATCCTCATCCAAGTGCCATAGTGTCCTAGTCAAATGTTAGCGCATTTACATGAAATCAAGACACAACTCTTTCTCCACCAAACACAACTCCTCACCACTCCACCACTATCAACAGCCTTCGCTGCATTCGTCAATACTCACTCTGCCCTATGGTGTGTTACATGTGCTATCGCCACTCCTCCTTTATTGTTCACGAGGCAAATCCATACCTTCTCCCTATCCTCCTTATATGAATCTTCATAGATATGGTACCATCTTTTTTACAAAGAACCCCATATCTAGTTACAAATTTAAATGTAGTGTCCACTAAGCTTATATCACCGAATACGTCTCACAAATTCAATGTCCACTCCAATTATTTGGACCATTTTCAATAAAATTTATTTTTTATTTTTTATTTTTATTTTATTTATTTTGCATTTGTTGGTTAGTCTTTGTTGAGTTCACCTTCGTATCTTCCTCTTTCGTTTCTCTTATTCTTGCTTTGAAAAAAAAAAAAAAAAAAAAAAAATTCCTTAGAGCCTTGCACAACAAGCAAAATCGGTTCTCAAAGAGTAAACTCAATCAACGAAAGATCACAGCTCCTAAAACAAAGTTACTAAATCAAATTCCGCTATTATTTTCTTTTTCTCCTTGTTAGGACATTAAAAAAAAAAAAAAAAAAAAAAAAACCGAGTGGCCGGTCTTGGTCTTCCACTAGAATTCCACTTTCCTTGGAAAGTGAAATGGCGACGCAATTTCTAACTTTCCGTACAGCGGTGGTCGAATCAGAAAGCTCATAGGCTCATAGCAGAGCCCCAGTTTCTAACTTTCCGTACAGTCCCAACACCGTTTTTTCTTTTCTAATCTCTCTCTCTCACACTGTACAATCTTTACTTGGCTTCGTTGAGAAGTATACCACCCTCTTTAACGTTAAGCTTCCTGTCTCCAAAGCTCATGCAAAGCAAACCCCACTTTCCCACTTTTCCTTTTTTTTTTTTTTTTTCGTACATTAATCACATGATTGACTTCGTTGAGAAACCCTCTTCCTTAAGCTTTCTTAGCCTACATTTAAATAAGTGTCTCTGTTTCACTCAATCCTATGTCACTCTGCTTTCACTCTCACACTAAGCTAAGGTCTGGTTTTTGTGTATTTGCTTTAGTTTTTTGTAACGCACGGATATGGAGACGGCGAGAGAACACATAGAGGAGATACGTAAGGAAAAGTTTTCGATTGGCGGGAAAGAGAACCCATTGACGGAGGATCTTCACCAGGCCGTCAAGAACCTCTCTGCTGAACTTTATGCTAAAGATGTCCACTTCCTCATGGAACTCATTCAGGTTGCTTCCTAACTCATTCTCTCACACTCTATATGTTTTTGCATATTTGTTTGTTACAGGTTCTTGAATCTTGATGATGTAATGTGTATGCTTGGAGGTTCCTCACTCATTACTCATTTGAAATGGTGAATTTTTGTTTATCAGAACGCTGAAGACAACAATTACTTGGAGGGGGTGGATCCATCGCTTGAGTTCATCATAACTTCTCAGGACATTACGGCCACGGGAGCTCCGGCGACATTGCTGATTTTCAACAATGAAAAAGGTTTCTCTTCTAAGAATATAGAATCCATTTGCAGTGTTGGTCGCTCCACCAAGAAAGGCAACCGGAAACGCGGTTATATTGGAGAGAAAGGTACTTCACCTACTCTTCCTAAAATACTTTGTTTATACGATGCAATTTCATGTATCCACTGTCATTAGAATTTGTCACACTAATAATGTCCTCATAATTTGGTTTACTGATGATAATACTTGATTAATTAATTTTTTGGTTGTCTCCAAGGGTCCCAAAAAAGCATTACTCTTCTTGCAAAATAATCAAAGTAAAATTAATAATTAAAAACATTTTAATGCCTAAGAAAAAATTTTTGTTTAATTAGATCCCACAAGTACTTTATTATCCATAAAGCTTTAATCGAGTTTAGTGGAGGCGAACTGTTCAAAACTGGTTTCTATAACCTTGCTTCAAGCATGAGCTAAAATTGAGTTCATGTTTATCACTAAACTACATTACATATTCAAGTTTGGCTCACTTGTTTTTGAGAAGCTCGATCGATTTTGTTCATAAACTACTTGATTAATTTATTCTTTTTTTTTTCATTCTATTAAATAAAGGAAAAATTACAAAATTATATTGGTTTAGGTGCTTTAGATTCTTTTCAAATCATTCCTCATGCTTTTAGTTTTATCTTATTCTTTGTTACGCTTTGGATTGTTATCAACTAGATCATTCTGTAAAATTTACATCGATTCTATTTCGATTTTTTTTTTTTTTGACAGAAATTTTACAAAATTACGAAAAAGGAAAAAAAAAAATTATCCTTTTTTTTTACTTCATTAATGATTGCCTCTCAAAAATAAATTTTAATACAGTCTGCCCCCTAATTTTAAATTCTTAGTTTTGTCCCTCTATCCACCCCAAGGGGTCGGTGGAGGCCTCCACTCTCCATGGGTGGATGGAGGCCCCCTTGCTTGCAATCCCTTTACTCTTTTTTTTTTTTTTTTTTTTTTTTTGAGTATAATTGAAATTTTGTAAAAGTTATATAAGAAAAATTAATGGAATCTATACATAATTGGATTGAAAGATCTTTTTGATAACAGTTCAAAGTACACTGAGCAATAAGATTAATTAAATTGAAACTACAAGAAGCAATTTGAAAATGACTTAAAGCACATATATATAGACCAATTTAGTAAAATTTCCTAAAATAAATACCATGACTAAAATCTGCAACCCCTTATATATCTATGCTATTCATTAGTTGCTTATTTATAGTCAAAGATTATCTTGTTTGAGTGTAGATAGATTATAATATTTCATTAATCTTGTATTTGTAGCAAAAGTATTACTAATAAATTTAAAAGAATAATTGTATATCTTATGAACTTATCTAGGAATTAACACAATCTAATCTGAAATTTGTTCAAGTATATTTTTCATGTATATTTATAGACATTTATGTCCATCTCAAGTCACTTGTTCATAAGCTTGTACACGAATATATATATATATATATATAAGTTTGGCTTGTTTATGTTGTACAAACACCTTGCTGAGATACTTTATGCCAATCAATTGGAAAATAAAGGGGTACCTTCTCTACCACCAAACACACTCAAATTACGACGGGACGAATTCAAATTTAGGAAATTCCACATTTCAATTTTTGAATCTGTTAAAATTTTGATATGCTTAGGCCTCGTTTTTTGAAGGGAAAAAAACAAAACATTTGAGGGATTGAGAAAGATATTTAATTATGTATGTTCTTGATGCCCTAGTTAACTTATTCTCTGATTGATATGCAGGAATTGGGTTCAAGAGTGTCTTTCTGGTTACTGCTAAGCCATACATATTCAGCAATGGGTATCAGATTCGGTTCAACGAAGAGCCTTGCCCACATTGCAATCTTGGTTACATTGTCCCTGAATGGGTGGAAGAGAACCCAACTCTTTCTGCCATAAAACAAATATATGGTTCTGGAAAAACTCTTCCAATGACAACGATAGTCTTACCTCTGAAGCCGGATAAAGTCAAACCTGTGAAGGAAGAGCTCTCCAGCATTCATCCTGAAGTTCTGCTGTTCCTTGCAAAGATAAAGCGGCTTTCTATCAGGGAACATAAAAAGAAATCAAGACTCAGTACCGTCAATGCAATAGCTATTATGAGTGAGACTGACTTTGTGATGAAGAAGAGCATTGATGCTGAATCCTACACACTCCATCTCTTAGCCGTGGAAAAGGATAAGGGGCCCGACAAAGAATGCAGTTACTACATGTGGAAGCAGAAGTTTCCTGTTAGGCAAGAAAACAAAGTGGAAAGGAGAATGGAAGTAGAAGAGTTGGTGATCACGTTGGCTTTTCCCCTTCAAGAGCGTCTCAACAGAGGGATGAGCTCACCTGGGGTCTATGCATTTCTTCCCACAGAGATGTTCACTAACTTTCCCTTCATAATCCAGGCAGATTTTCTTCTTGCATCATCAAGGGAAACAATCCTCTTGGACAACAAGTGGAACAAAGGGATTCTGGATTGTGTGCCCTCTGCTTTTATCAATGCTTTGGTCTCGCTAACGATCAGAACATCAGAAAATGCTCCAGTATCTAGTTTGGCTCCCATGTTCAAGTTCATTCCTGTCAACAGCTCTTCTTATCAAGAGTTGAATATCATGAGGGAGTCAATCAAAGCAAAGCTTCACGAAGAAAATATTGTTCCAAGTGAGTCCTACACAAAGCAGAAATATTTTCATAAACCTCGAGAAGTTGGTAGGCTTATGCCTGCTTTCTGGAACATATTGGAGAAGGCAAAGAAGGAAGGGGTGAGCTTGCTTGATCTCTCATCCCATGGAAATTATATTTTGAGTTCTGCATTTGATAGAAAGGAGTATGATCACATATTGAGTTTCTTGGGAGTGGAACCTGTCAACAACAACTGGTATGCGAAGTGCATCGGGAGTTCTAATCTCGTTGTAGGAGTGTCAGAGGAGCTTTATTTGGAGATTTTACTGTTCGTTGCCGATAATTGGAACTCCAAATTTCACAACACCAACATAAGGAGCATACCACTAATAAAATATGTGGGTCTTGATGGCGATGTGTCTTTGTGCAGCGTAAATGAATGCACATCTAGGAACCAGAAGAGGGTGGTCTCCTTATCAAAAATGAACGGTCAGGCGTCATGGCTGGTTGACTGCAACAGGGAATTCAAATGTGTGGGCGATCATTTTTTTGTGCCAAAAAGCACACGACAAGCTATCACCTCCTTCTCTAAGAGGGTCACAATGTTGGAATGGCTTCAAACTCATGTGAATATTAATACTGTTAAAGTATATGACTATGCCGTTCACCTTAACAATTCTCTCAATAATGACCGGAAGCTTGCTGTTGCCTTTGTTCACTTCTTATATCTCTCTCTCGAAAAAAAATATCTTTCAAAAGAGGAAGTGAATTGTTTGTGTGGTATTATGCCTCTTGTAGATAACTATGGAGGTCTAAGCACACAAAGGAAAGGTGTCCTTGTCCCAGCTAATGGAAGCAAATGGGTGGGATTGATTGGTTCGAATCCTTGGAGAGGTAAAGGCTATGTTGAGTTAGCAGAAAACTACTTGCATCCAGGTTGTTTTGCAGGTGAATCTACTTCTGGAGAAGGGCTATTAAATTTTCTAAAAACTCATGTTGCAGCTTCTGATATCCCTTATATATCTCCTCCCAATGCTGCAATTCCTGCTGTTTCTGCACCACTTACCATTGAAAATGCTTTCTTACTGTTGGATTGGATTCGAAACCTGAAACGCAGAGGAAGTTCGATTCCAGAGAACTTCTTGAAATGCATAAAGGAAGGTAGCTGGCTTAAGATTACTGTCAATGGCTGTTCTGGTTACAGGCCACCATCTCAGTCATTCATGTTTACCTCTTCATTGGGAAACACTTTGCAAAATGGATTAGTGCCTGTTGATATTCCGTTAATTGATCTAAGTTTCTATGGAGATAGAATAAATCAATACAGGGAAGAGCTTGCGACTATTGGAGTCATGTTCGAGTACAAAGAAGCATGTAAATATATTGGGAAGCATCTTATGTCTCTTGCAGCTTCCTCCACTTCAAGTAGAGTCCATTTGCTTTCTGTTCTAAATTTCATCAGATTCTTAAGGGATAAATTTCTTCCTCTGGGCGAATTCATCAACAGTATCAAAGGAAAAAGATGGATAAGAACATCCCATGGTGACAGGTCTCCAGTTGGATCTGTTTTGTTTGATCACGAATGGAGAATTGCATCTCAAATCAGTGACATCCCCTTCATTGATGTAGATTATCATGGGGAGGAAATCCTTGCTTTTGAAGAGGAACTCAAGTCGCTTGGTGTGTTAATTGGATTCTGTGGAAATTACAAGCTCGTTGAAGACAGCTTAAAATCACCTTCATGCTTGACTTCGCTGAAAGCTGAGGCTGTTCTTTTGATCCTGGAATGTATACGCCATTCTAGATCATCCAACAAACTCATTGAGGCATTGAAAGGTGTGAAATGCTTCAAGACGGATTTCGGTTACAATTCTCCAGGAGAGTGTTTCTTGTTTCACTCACAATGGGGTAGCATCCTACAGGTTTTCAGAGGTTTCCCATTGATTGATGATGATTTCTATGGAAGCAGCATCTTTGATTACAGGAATGAGTTGAAGCAAACAGGGGTGAAGGTGGACTTTGAGGATGCGGTCAAAGTATTTGCTCAAAGTTTCAGGCAGCATGCTTCTTCCATGACGAAAGAAAATGTTCTCTCTTTCCTATCATGTTGCAGACAGCTAAAGGACACTCCTTATAAGTTTCCTTCTGATTTTAAGAAATGCATCCGTGAGGAGAAGTGGTTGCGGACTCGGCTAGGTGATTCTAGATCTCCAAGCAATTGCATTCTGTTTGGATCAGATTGGCAATCAATTTCTCCAATTACTCTCCTCCCTTTCATAGATGATAGTGACAACTATTATGGCAAGGGAGTTCATGAATACAAGAAAGAGCTTGAGATGATGGGGGTTGTTGTTGATATCAAAGACGGTGTGAAGTTCATAGCTGCTGGTCTTCATTTTCCCCAAGACCCCTCCCTCATAACTCCTGGAGATGTGATTGCATTGCTAGAATGCATCCGCAATTTATTGCAAGATAAGAATTATTCCTTTCCGGACAATTTCAGGAAAAGAATTTCCAAGAAATGGTTGAAGACCCCGGTTGGTTATAGGCCTCCAGACAAGTGCGTACTGTTCCATTCCAGATGGGGTTCTTTTTTGAAGCAGACAGATGGACCTTTTGTTGATGACGGTTTTTATGGTTCTAGTATTACATCCTACAAAGAAGAGCTCAGAGCAATTGGGGTCACTGTTGATGTGGACAAAGGATGCCCATTGATTGCCAGCCACCTTGATTTCCATCTTGAATTTTCTACTATTGTTCGAATGTATAATTATTTGAGTGAGTTTAATTGGGAGCCAGACAGTGAAGCTGCCAAAAGGATTTGGATTCCAAATGGAAGTCAGAATGGAAATTGGGTCAGCCCTGTAGAATGTGTTTTGCATGACAAGGATGGCCTCTTTAGTTTGCAGCTTCAGGTTTTGGAGAAACACTATGAGCGAAATTTACTTAGCTTTTTCTCCAATGCTTTCCATGTTAGAGGCAATCCTTCAGTTGATGATTACTGCAAGCTTTGGAATGTTTGGGAAAGCTCAGGATACCCATTGTCGCATGCTGACTGTTCTAAGTTCTGGGTTTATGTTTCGAAGCACTGGAGCGAAAAGACTGAGAGAACTCTTGCTGATAACTTGGTGAAATTACCTGTCGGTTCAGGCTCAGAAGAAATATTGCTGTCCAACAAGCATGATGTTTTCATTGCTGACGATCTCCAACTGACGGATCTTTTTGAGCAGTTTTCTCCTCATCCATTATTTGTTTGGTACCCTCGGCAAAGCTTGCCTTCTTTAACTCGGACTATGTTGCTTGAAATTTACAGGAAAATCGGGGTTCGGACGATATCCGAATCTGTTCAGAAGGAAGAATCATCCTTAGTGGATGTTGCTCATCCCAGTCCGGTGAAACGAAAGGATGTTTTGCTTAAGAAAGGGCTGGTTCGGCTCATCCTCGGTTTTCTAGCCTGCCCTACAATGAAAATGGATGCTGAAAGGAGGCATGAGGCTATCAAAAGGCTTCTGAATACTATTTTCCTTCAGACATTTGAACCCACCACGGTAAACTATAGTTTATCTCTTTCTTCTGGGGAATTTGTCGAAGCAAAAGCAAGCCGAGTGGTACTTTGGGATCGAGAGTCTTCAAATTTCATGGCACAGAAGTTGGACAGATCTGGTGGATACAAGAATATCATCGAATATGCTACATATTTTTCTGAAGCAATATCCGAGGGTCTGCTATGGGAGAACAGAGATCGTATTGGTGCACTCTCTGAGCTTATAAAGTTTGGCTTCCTGCTGAAATTTGATGAGGAAGCAGTCAGGTTCTTAATGAAGTCCAAGAATTTGCAGATTTTCATGGAGGATGAGGTGTTCCTCGCTTCTACCTTCCCTTCTGACTAAGTATAACTGTGCTTCTTTCATCTATTTCCTTTATATGAAGACGGAATCACTTGCTGCACTGCTGATTCCAATGCTCTGCCATTTTCTTTTTTCTGGGCTTTTCTTTCTTTCTCTTTCTACGTTGGGAGTGCTTCTCTTGTAATTATGAACTAAATGATAATGTGTGGTATTGGTGTGCATATAATTTAGAAAGGATTTTTGTTTTCTTCTTGATTCTTATGTTTGATGAGTCTGTTTTACTATATTTGTCGATCAGAGATTAAAAATCCTGTATTTGATATTTGTTGATACTTAGAACAAAAGAATATGAATAATGCTTGTGACTGATGTACAATTTTTTCACTAACTGGCTGACATATATTCAGCATATGTTAGTGGGCGTGGCTTCAATCAGTTAACAAGATGTAAAAGAGTTGTTTATCAATTATAGGTTTAACATTACTCAAAAAATGTAGAGGAATGTATTGGCTATTGTGAGATTGCAAATATGTAAATATCTTTTGAGTGATGATATACGTCACACTTTTATCATACTTTACTGATGTATGTGGTACTGCCAATTAGTAAAAAAATCAGGACTGATCCAAAGGTTGATTGACGATGTCACATGAATTAAATAAGATAAAGGTGTGGTAAATAGCATTTCTTATATCTTATTTCTATTTAAATACTTGACTTCTACATCTCTAGTCCTAAACCCAATCAAGAATTCACAATCTGGATTTTGCATTTGTTGTTCCTTACCATGTCAAAGTTGACTCCACTCTATGCTCAACCTTCGTTCAATTTTCTTATAATAACTTGTTGGACGGACGTAGCCTTGCACTGCAAGATGTAGAGGAATATGCTAGCAAATGCAACAGTAATACAAATTTTGATGCATCCATATACATCATATTTTTATCTTATAATTATTTTACAGTATTGAGGTGACAGTCCAACCAACTCTTAAATTATTTATTTTTTTTAATAAGGATTGATCTAAAAGTTGGTTAAGATTGTTATGACATCATTATAAAATAGTTGTGGGATAAAAATATGATTTCTAACATTACTTTAAAACATTCTTTTGCAATAACAACTGTAATTAATGTTAGTGATGATAAATATATTATTATGTTTGCTAGGATTCTCTCCATTTGAAATGGAGATGACAAAACTATTATTTCATTTTGGCTTCTTGTAGTTTAATCAGGCAATGTTCATGGTTTGAAAGCTGTTACTATTGGAGGGGGACTCCTTGTAATCATTTTGGCTATCAACAGTCCAAGTCTTTTCTCATTTGGAGCATTTCTCCCATTCTCTCATACATTCAGTAAAAGTCACTTCTCTTTTCGAGTTGGTCTGATTTTAAAATGAAAAAAATAAGAGCATTCACATTCAGTTCAACAAAATAATATTTTAGCTATTTTGTTGAGCCATAGTATTAAATCACTCTTCATCCGACTCAGCAAACTAGCCAAAAGTTTGTTGAGGAGCTACAGTTGTTGAGCACTATAGCTCAACAATGTATAATTTTATTAATAAAAAAAAAAAATCATTTCATCATCTCCTCTAATTAAAAATTATTTAAACTTCTCTCTCATCCCTCATAGAACTACTTAAAGAATAAAAAATAAAAAAAAAATAATAATTTTTAAATAATATATTAAAAGTTGATAGTTAAAATGTTGAGCCGGATGTAGGTACTTTAAAAAAGTTGATAGTTAAAATAGAAAAAAAAAAAAAAAAGGTGATATTTTGGCTAAATTTAGCTAAACTTATGCTACCAGATGTGAATGCGTATTAAGGGTCTGTTTGAGAATGCGTTTTTTAAAAAATAATATACGTTTTTAAACCAAATTGCAATTTTGGAATGTTTGGGATTGCGATTTTAAAAATGCAAATTTTAAAATCGTGGACAAATCTGCAATTTCTATAAGCTGACTAGAAGGTACTTATTTGAAAAAGTACGAATTTAAACCAAAATCGCAATTTTGCTTAAAAAAATATTTGGGGCAGTATTTATCTATTTGGTCATGAAACCATAACTATATATTAATGTTATCCAAACACTCAATTGATAAAAATAATAATAATAATAATAAAATAAAAATAAAAATAAAAATTCTTAACATATTTTACCAAACGCCTGTGCGCTTTTAAAAAGTAGCAATTTCAAAAACGCAATTTTCAAAATCGCACTCCCAAACAGACCCTAAATCTTTTATCAATAGAAGTTTACCAAATTGATATATAATTCATTCATTACATTTTTGTCAATTAATTATTTGGGTAAAGTCCACATACTCCCTCAAATTACTACCCAATTGACAATGTCTCCTCCAAACTACCAAAACATTGTCAATGTCCCCCCTCCCCAACCCAAGACTAGCAAGAAGACAAAAATGTCCATATATATTTCTCAATAAGACAAAAATACCCCTATAAATTTAAAAAAAAAAATTGATTTGTTTTAAAAA
>NC_081543.1:475539-476833 GCF_901000735.1 Corylus avellana
CTAGTTCGAATCCCCCTCCCCCCTCTTGTGCGGACATGTCAAAAAAAAAAAAAACACCACAATATCCATCAAGGGAAGTACCCGACAGAGGATTCTTAGAGGCCATCGTAAGATTTGCAACTGGATCTACGTCTTGATCTAGGATTCTCCATAGGCAAAGGTGGGGCATCGGATAAGGAGATGGAGAGGAAGGGGTAGATCAACAAATGGAAAAAAAGGGCCGAAGAAAGGGGCATTGGTGGAAAGAGCAGAGGCCAATGGCACTGATATGGATACACATGGGCAAAAAGAGAGGGGGGAAGCATGATAGATTAGGCTCCCAAGATGCAAACAAAAGGTACGAAAAAAATTATACAAACTTCAAGTAGAACTCACCCAAGAAAACTGGCTAATGGTGCCCAAACGTTTATATACGCATGGTTAAAATTTCTCTTAATTAATGTGAGACACTTAGGATCGTAATATACTATCACACTTTACAACCGGCGTCCATAGTAGCTCACTCTATTAACATTGTCTCAATGGTATACCTTTCTTTTTTTGCGGCTCCACTCGCCTATTAGTATTCAATGACTTAACACTATGTGCATTCATAGTACCAAGACATAAGTTGTGCATTCTAGCCTATAAGTTGTCCCCTATGTGATTCGAGTACAAAGTTACAACCCATTCGATCTCATACTCAATGAGCTGCGTCTGATTCCATACTCGACTTAGTGTTGGCTCCAATACCAAATAATGCAAACCTCAGGTACAACTCACCCTTAAAAACTAGTTTGTAAGAGAATAGTGTCTAAAAGCTTATATACAAATGATTAACATTGTTCTTAACCAATGCATGGCACTTAGGATCGTTAAAAATAAAATTAAAAAGAAAATAAAGCAGGGAGGAAGCCACCACTAAACGATTTCCTTTTTCCTTTCTACCAATAAAAGTTAAAACATTAACAAACAACTTCCTGCACAAAAACTCAAAACTCCTTTTATCTTTATTTAACATCAAAACATTTTTTCAACCAAAACACACGAAAAAATAAAATATAAAAATATAAAAAAATATATATAAAATCTTAAAAAGGTTTATCAAACACCACCAGAGTAGCTCCATTTTCTTAGAGAATAAGGTACTTCGAAAAACATGATTTTCATTTAATTGAGGAGCTAGTCTGATTGACTTTGGAACTTAAAGTTGTTTGTATATGTGAGTTGCAAGTGTGTGGAGAGTTTGTGAAAACACTTATGCTAGCCCTATTTTCCAATTGATTGGTATAGAGCATCTCAGCAAGGTGTTTGT
>NC_081543.1:476933-506902 GCF_901000735.1 Corylus avellana
TCTCTCCATAATGACGGGAAGCTTGCTGTTGCCTTTGTTCACTTCTTATATCACTCTTTCTCGAAGAAGCATCTTACAAAAGGGCAAGTGGATTATTTGTGTGGTATTATGCCGCTCGTGGATAATTATGGGAATCTAAACACACAAAGGGTAGGGGTTCTTGTCCCTGCTAAAGTAAGCAAATGGGTGGAATTGATTGGTTCAAATCCATGGAGAAGGGAAGGCTACGTTGAGCTAGCAGAAAACTACTTACGTCCAGTTCGTTTTGCAGGTGAAACTATTTCTAGAGAACAGCTCTTAAATTTCCTTAAAACTCATGTTGCAGCTTCTGATATCCCTTATATATCTCCTCCCAATGCTGATTTTCCTGCTGTTTCTGCACCACTCACCAATCAAAATGCAATCTTGCTGTTGGATTGGATTCAAAACCTGCAACGTAGAGGTAGTTGCATTCCAGGGAAGTTCTTAACATGCATAAAGGAAGGTAGCTGGCTGAAAATTACTGCCAATGGCTGTTCTGGTTACAGGCCGCCATCTCGGTCATTCATGCTTACCTCTTCATTGGGAAACATTTTGCAGAATGGATCAGTGCTTGTTGATATTCCGTTGATTGATGAAAGTTTTTATGGTTATAGATTAAATGAGTATAAGGAGGAGCTAAAGACAATTGGAGTTATGTTTGAGTATGGAGAAGCATGCGAATTTATTGGGATGTCTCTTGCAGCTTACTCAACTTTAACTAGAGACAACGTGCTTTCTGTACTAAATTTCATCAGATTCTTAACAAAAAATTTTCTTCATCCAGACAAATTCATTGGCAGTATTAATAACAAAAAATGGCTTAGGACATCCTGTGGTGACAGATCTCCAATTGGATCCGTTTTGTCTGATTGTGAATGGGACACTGCATCTAAAATCAGTGAAATCCCCTTCATTGATACAGAATACTATGGGAAGGAAATCCTAGCTTTTAAAGAGGAACTCAAGTCGCTTGGTGTGTTAATTGGATTCTGTGATAGTTACAAGCTCGTTGTAGACAACTTAAAATCACCTTCACGGTTGATTTCTCTGACATCTGATGCCGTTCTTTTGGTACTGCAATGTATGCGTCATTCAGGATCATCCAACAAACTTGTTGAGGCTTTGAGAGATGCAAAATGCTTCAAGACAAATATGGGTTACAAGTCTCCAGGAGAATGTTTCTTGTTTGACCCTCAATGGGGTTGCATTCTACAAGTTTTCGGAGGTTTCCCATTGTTTGATGATAAGTTCTATGGAAGCAGCATCTTCATTTACAGGAACGAGTTGAGGCAAACAGGGGTGAAGGTGGATTTTGAGGATGCAGTCAAAGTATTTGCTCAAAGTTTCAAGCAGCACGCTTCTCCCATTACAAAAGAACATGTTTTGTCTTTCCTTGCATGTTACAGACAGCTACAGGACACTGAATATAAGTTTCCTTCAGATCTTAAGAAATACATCCGTGAGGAAAAGTGGTTGCGAACTCGGCTAGGTGATTGTAGATCTCCAAGCAATTGCATTCTGTTTGGGCCAGATTGGCACTCAATTGATCCAATTACTCGACTTCCTTTCATAGATGATAGTGACAATTATTATGGCAGGGGCATTTATGAATACAAGAAAGAGCTGAAGAGGATGGGGGTTGTTGTTGATATCAAAGATGGTGTGAAGTTCATAGCTGTTGGTCTTGATTTTCCCCCAGACCCCTCCCACATAAGTCCTGGAAATGTGCTTTCATTGCTAGGCTGCATCCGCATTTTACTACAGGATAGGAATTATTCTTTTCCGAACATTTTCTGGAAAAGAGTTTCCCAAAAATGGTTGAAGACCCATGTTGGTCATAGGCCTCCAGACGAGTGCTTAATGTTCGATTCCAGTTGGGGTTCTTATTTGAAGCAGACTGATGGACCTTTTCTAGATGAAGGTTTTTATGGTTCTAGTATTACATCCTACAAAGAAGAACTCGCTGAAATAGGGGTTACTGTTGATGTGGACAAAGGATGCCCATTGATTGCCAGCCAACTTGATTTCCATCTTGAATTTTCTACTATAGTTCGAATATATAACTATTTGAGTGAGTTTAATTGGGAGCCAGACAGTGAAGCTGCCAAAAGGATTTGGATTTCAAATGGAAGTCAGAATGGAAAGTGGGTCAGCCCCGGAGAATGTGTTTTGCATGACAAGGATGGTCTCTTTAGTTTGCAGCTGCAGGTTTTGGAGAAACACTATGAGCAAAAGTTACTTAGCTTTTTCTCCAATGCTTTCCATGTTAGATACAATCCTTCAGTTGATGATTACTGCAAGCTATGGAAGATTTGGGAAAGTTCAGGACACCCATTGCAACATGCTGACTGTTGTAAGTTTTGGGTGTATGTTTCGAAGCACTGGAGCACAAAGACTGAGAGAACTCTTGCTGATAGCTTGGTGAAATTACCTGTTGGTTCAGGCTCAGATGGAATTTTGCTGTCCAACAAGCATGATGTTTTCATTGCTGACGATCTCCAACTGAAGGATCTGTTTGAGCAGTCTTCTCCTCAACCTATATTTGTCTGGTACCCTCAGCAAAGCTTGCCTTCTTTACCTCGGACAAAGTTGCTTGAAATTTACACGAAAATTGGGGTCCGCACAATATCTGAATCTGTGCAGAAGGAAGAATCATCCTTAGTGGGTGTTGCTCATCTCAATGAGGTGAATCCAATGGAGTTTTTGATTACGAAAGGGCTTGTTAGGCTCATCCTTGGTTTTCTAGCAGGCCCTACAATCAAAATGGAAGCGGAAAGGAGGCATAAGGCTATCAAAGGGCTTCTGAATATTACTTTCCTTGAGACAGTTGAACCTATCACTGTAAACTATAGTCTATCTCTTTCTTCTGGGGACTTTGTAAAAGCAAAAGCAAGCCGAGTGATGCTTTGGGATAGAGAGTCTTCAAAGTTTGTCGCACAGAAGTTGGACAGGTCTGTTGGATACAAGAATATCATTGAATATGCTACATATTTTTCTGAAGCAATATCCGAGGGTCTGTTATGGGAGAACGACGATCATATTGGTGCACTCTCTGAGCTGATCAAGTTGGGCTTCACGCTGGAATTTAACGAGGAAGCTGTTGAGTTTTTAATGAAGTCCAAGAATTTGCAGATTTTCATGGAGGACGAGGAATTCCTGGCTTCTACCTTCCCTTCTGACTAGGTATATGCTATTTGTAAGTGCTTCTTTCATCTATTTCCTGTTTGTTCCCAAGTGTGTTTCTGGTAGTTATATGAAGACTGAATCATTTGCTGCACTGCTGATTCTATAGGTCTATCATAAGGTGTAAACCTTTTTATTTTTTTCTGAGATTTTCTTTCTTTCACTTTCTATGCTGGGTGTGCTTCTCTTGTAATTATGAACTAAATGATAATGTGTGGTATTGGCATGTATATAATTTAGAATGGATTAATATATAGTTGCTAGTTTGCTGAGTAATGTGGAATCTTCTATCTTCTTGATTCTTATGTTTGAAGAACCTGCTTTTGTATATTTGTCAATCAGAATCCTATGTTTGATGTTTGTTGATATTGAGCATAGATTAAAGAAGAAAAAAATATGTAGAGGAACGAATATTTGACTTCCACATTTGAGATTGCAAATGATGCAGTAAAACTTAATGAAGCATTTTCAATTTGTTACCTCATGAGCTTCCACTTTGGATGTATTCATTCGGAGATTTCCTACAATTTTTTTTTAAAAAATGATATGAATTTTTGCCTTTTTTGCATCGAACGACTTGAAAAAGTGCTATGTATTAAAAAAGTGGCATGTTACTAATGAGGATCGAGTATATTTTCATTAAGAACGCTTTGAGTCAAAAAAAATTTTTTGGTTTTCCAAAGAAAAAGCGTATCTTCAAAGGTGAAAAGCCTTTTGATGAAAAATTATTGTTGCCTCGGTATTATGCCCTCTTTTTAATTTGTAGGATTTTGATTAAGGAAGGTTACGCCCCATGGTGAGTTGCCCAACTGCTGGACAAATGTGGCCATGAAAATTCCAAACTAGCCCAATTTTGATTCAAACCTGATTATAAAAGCTCAAATGAAGCGGTGAAATGGAAGTAAATTATTGATTTAGCTTGAGCGACTAATCATATAATAAAAGGTTAGGCTTATAGAAAAGTTTTATGACAACTATAATTGAAGCCTGATTATTTATAATGAACCAAAATGGTGCCTGGTTTAGTAAAATGGTTCCCAGGTACTTTGGCTGGCCATCAGGAGGAGATTCAACGCTCAGGATTTGTTGGCTCCTATTGGTGTCTCATGTGATTAATTAAAGAAAAAAAGAAAAAAGAAAAAGGACCAGGGAGGACCTCCGCGGCCATGATGGTCCATGGCCTCCATGACCACGATTGGCTGTGGTTATCCACAACCATAGACCTCCAAAGCATGAATCACGAGGAGGGTCTAACATATTTTTTCTAAAACTTTACACTATCAATCTGAAAGGACTAATTTTACAATTTATCTTTATATTACCAAAAATGAAGAGGATTCAAGATCTTTTTGATGAGTTCCATAACATTTTTCAACTGTTTTGAAGCCTATCATTTACATATTTTCTTAATTAGGCCTAGTTTATGTAATTTCGGT
The DNA here is from genome assembly GCF_901000735.1 of Corylus avellana. NCBI lineage: Eukaryota > Viridiplantae > Streptophyta > Magnoliopsida > Fagales > Betulaceae > Corylus > Corylus avellana. Next base: position 481,574 of record NC_081543.1, read on the forward strand.
TTCGTTTGTAATTTTTGTAAGTTATAACGTAAAATGTACTCTCATTTGTATCCATCTATACGTCAATTGAGGTTTTTTGGTATTTAAATAGTCTAAATTTCACACAAGTTTTTTATGAAATTCGGACAGTTTATGAGAGTGGATTGTGGGGCTTATCTATTACGAATAAGTGGGTCCTATATCTTAAACCATTTGAAGGTAAATGAGTCCCGTAATCCTATCTATTTAATTACTCGAATTTCACAAAAATTTGAATAACCTAAAATCCTCATCAAGTGCCATAGTGTCCTAGTCAAATGTTAGCGCATTTACATGAAATCAAGACACAACTCTTTCTCCAAACACAACTCCTCACCACTCCACCACTATCAACAGCTTTCGCTGCATTCGTCAATACTCACTCTGCCCTATGGTGTGTTACATGTGCTATCGCCACTCCTCCTTTATTGTTCACGAGGCAAATCCATGCCTTCTCCCTATCCTCTTTATATGAATCTTCATAGATATGGTGCCATCTTTTTTACAAAGAACCCCATATCTAGTTACAAATTTAAATGTGGTGTCCACCAAGCTTATATCACCGATTACCTCTCACAAATTCAATGTCCACACCAATTATTTGGACCATTTTCAATAAAATTTATTTTTTATTTTTATTTTTATACTAAATCAAATTCCTCTATTATTTTCTTTTTCTCCTTGTTAGGACATTTAAAAAAAAAAAAAAAAAAAAAACCGAGTGGCCGGTCTTGGTCTTCCACTAGAATTCCACTTTCCTTGGAAAGTGAAATGGCGACGCAATTTCTAACTTTCCGTACAGCGTTGGTCGAATCAGAAAGCTCATAGGCTCATAGCAGAGCCCCAGTTTCTAACTTTCCGTACAGTTCCAATACCGTTTTTTCTTTTCTAATCTCTCTCTCTCTCACACTGTACAATCTTTACTTAGCTTCGTCGAGAAGTATACCACCCTCTTTAACGTTTAGCTTCCTGTCTCCAAAGCTCATGCAAAGCAAACCCCACTTTCCCACTTTTCCTTTTTTTTTTTTTTTTTTTGGTACATTAATCACATGATTGACTTCGTTGAGAAACCCTCTTCCTTAAGCTTTCTCAGCCTACATATAAATAAGTGTCTCTGTTTCACTCAATCCTATGTCACTCTGCTTTCACTCTCACACTAAGCTAAGGTCTGGTTTTTGTGTATTTGCTTTAGTTTTTTGTAACGCACGGATATGGAGACGGCGAGAGAACACATAGAGGAGATACGTAAGGAAAAGTTTTCGATTGGCGGGAAAGAGAACCCATTGACGGAGGATCTTCACCAGGCCGTCAAGAACCTCTCTGCTGAACTTTATGCTAAAGATGTCCACTTCCTCATGGAACTCATTCAGGTTGCTTCCTAACTCATTCTCTCACACTCTATATGTTTTTGCATATTTGTTTGTTACAGGTTCTTGAATCTTGATGATGTAATGTGAATGCTTGGAGGTTCCTCACTCATTACTCATTTGAAATGGTGAATTTTTGTTTATCAGAACGCTGAAGACAACAATTACTTGGAGGGGGTGGATCCATCGCTTGAGTTCATCATAACTTCTCAGGACATTACGGCCACGGGAGCTCCGGCGACATTGCTGATTTTCAACAATGAAAAAGGTTTCTCTTCTAAGAATATAGAATCCATTTGCAGTGTTGGTCGCTCCACCAAGAAAGGCAACCGGAAACGCGGTTATATTGGAGAGAAAGGTACTTCACCTACTCTTCCTAAAATACTTTGTTTATACGATGCAATTTCATGTATCCACTGTCATTAGAATTTGTCACACTAATAATGTCCTCATAATTTGGTTTAGTGATGATAATACTTGATTAATTAATTTTTTGGTTGTCCCAAGGGTACCAAAAAAGCATTACTCTTCTTGCAAAATATTCAAAGTAAAATTAATAATTAAAAACATTTTAATGCCGAAGAAAAAATTTTGTTTAATTAGATCCAACAAGTACTTTATTATCTATAAAGCTTTATTAATCGAGTTTAGTGGAGGCGAACTGTTCAAAACTGGTTTCTATAACCTTGCTTCAAGCATGAGCTAAAATTGAGTTCATGTTTATCACTAAACTACATTACATATTCAAGTTTGGCTCACTTGTTTTTGAGAAGCTCGATCGATTTTGTTCATAAACTACTTGATTAATTTATTCTTATTTTTTCATTCTATTAAATAAAGGAAAAATTACAAAATATATTGGTTTAGGTGCTTTAGATTCTTTTCAAATCATTCCTCATGCTTTTAGTTTTATCTTATTCTTTGTTACGCTTTGGATTGTTATCAACTAGATCATTCTGTAAAATTTACATCGATTCTATTTCGATTTTTTTTTTTGAGTATAATTGTAATTTTGTAAAAGTTATATAAGAAAAATTCATGGAATCTATACATAATTGTATTGAAAGATCTTTTTGATAACAGTTCAAAGTACAATGAGCAATAAGATTAATTAAATTGAAACTACCGGAAGCAATTTGAAAATGACTTAAAGCACATAGACCAATTTTGTAAAATTTCCTAAAATAAATACCATGACTAAAATCTGCAACCCCTTGTATATCTATGCTAGTCATTAGTTGCTTAATTATAGTCCAGATTATATTGTTTGAGTGTAGATAGATTAATATTTCATTAATCTTGTATTTGTAGCAAAGTATTACTAATAAATTCAAAACAATAATTGTATATCTTATGAACTTATCTAGGAATTAACACAATCTAATCTGAAGTTTGTACAAGTATATTTTTCATGTATATTTATAGACATTTATGTCCATATCAAGTCACTTGTTCATAAGCTTGTACACGAATATGATATTATATATATATATATATATATATATATATATATATATATATATATATATATAAGTTTCATTTGTCTATGTTGTACAAACACCTTGCTGAGATATGCTCTATACCAATCAATTGGAAAATAGGGCTAGCATAAGTGTTTTCACAAACTCTCCACACACTTGCAACTCACATATACAAACAACTTTAACTTCCAAAGTCAATCAGACTAGCTCCTCAATTAAATCAAATTCATGTTATTCGAAGTACCTTATTCTCTAAGAAAAGGGAGCTACTCTGGTGGTGTTTGATAAACCTTTTTAAGATTTTTTATTTTTTATTTTATTTTATTTATTTATATTTATATTTATTTATTTTTTATTTTTTTGTGTGTTTTGGTTGAAAAAATGTTTTGATGTTAAATAAAGATAAAAGGAGTTTTGAGTTTTTGTGTGGGAAGTTGTTTGTTAATGTTTTAACTTTTTTTGGTAGAAAGGAAAAAGGAAATCGTTTAGCGTTGGCTTCCTCCCTGCTTTATTTTCTTTTTAATTTTATTTTTAACGATCCTAAGTGCCATGCATTGGTTAAGAACAATGTTATTAATTTGTATATAAGCTCTTGTATACCATTCTCTTACAAACTGGTCTTTAAGGGTGAGTTGTACCTGAAGTTTGCATTATTTGGTATTGGAGCCGACACTAAGTCGAGTATGGAATCAGACGCAACTCATTGAGTATGAGATCGAATGGGTTGTAACTTTGTACTCGAATCACATAGGGGACAACTTATAGGCTAGAATGCACAACTTATGTCTTGGTACTATGAATGCATATAGTGTTAAGTCATTGAATACTGATAGGCGAGTGGAGCCGTTAAAAGAGAAAGGTATACCATTAGGACAGTGTTAATAAAGTGAGTTATTGTGGATGCCGGTTGTAAAGTGTGATAGTATGTTACGATCCTAAGTGTCTCACATTAGTTAAGAGAAATCTTAACCATGCGTAAATAAACGTTTGGGCATCATTCCCTTACGAGCCAGTTTTTAAGGGTGAGTTTTACTTGAAGTTTGTATAATTTTTTTCATACCTTTTGTTTGCATCTTGGGAGCCTAATCTATCATGCTTCCCCCCTCTCTTTTTGCCCATGTGTATCCATATCAGTGCCATTGGCCTCTGCTCTTTCCACCAATGCCCCTTTCTTCGGCCCTTTTTTTCCGTTTGTTGATCTACCCCTTCCTCTCCATCTCCTTATCCGATGCCCCACCTTTGCCTATGGAGAATCCTAGATCTAGACGTAGATCCAGTTGTAAATCTTACGATGGCCTCTAAGAATCCTCTGTCGGGTGCTTCCCTTGATGGATATTGTGGTGTTGCCGCTCCGGTCCAGTCATCATTAGTATTATCCTTCTTGTTGTGGCTTTCAAGCTCTCTTGCAATTGTAGTAGGCTTCTCTCCACGCAACCCATCCATTGGATTGCCTCTAAAACCGTTGTTTCCAGTCGCCTCTTTTTTGGATTGTGTGCCAAGAACCTACTGGGCGCCATTTATTTGGCCCATTCCTAAATATTGTTAGGTTGTATTTTGCACTATGATGTTTGTTTTGAGATTTTTATTGGGGTGTGCCACCTCCTCTTTTTGTATTTTTGTATTTTCTATTAATGAAATTTTACTTGCCTCGAAGAAAAAAAAATTCCTTCTCTACCACCGAACACCTTCACATGGTTAAAAGAACGAAAGCTTTTATATGTGAAGTTGTAAAATTAATTTGTTGATTCAAATTGTGATTCATGACAGGATTAATTCAAATTTAGGTAATTCCACATTTCAATTTATGGATGTGTTAAAATTTAGATATGCTTAGGCCAGCTTTTTTTTTTTTGAAGGAAAAAAAAAAAAAAACAAAACATTTGAGGGATTGAGAAGGATATTTGTGTATGTTGTTGATGCTCTATTTAACTTATTCTCTTATGGATATGCAGGAATTGGGTTCAAGAGTGTCTTTCTGGTTACAGCTCAGCCATACATATTCAGCAATGGCTATCAGATTCGATTCAACGAAGAGCCTTGCCCACATTGCAATCTTGGGTACATTGTCCCTGAATGGGTGGAGGAGAACCCAACTCTTTCTGACATAAAACAAATATATGGTTCTGAAAATACTCTTCCAATGACGACAATAGTCTTACCTTTGAAGCCCGATAAAGTAAAACCTGTGAAGCAGCAGCTCTCCAGCATGCATCCTGAAGTCCTCTTGTTCCTTTCAAAGATAAAGCGACTTTCAGTCAGGGAACATAATAAGGATTCTAGACTCAATACCGTCAGTGCAATAGCTATTACGAGTGAGACTGACTTTGTGACAAAGAAGAACATTGATGCCGAGTCCTACACACTACATCTCTCAGCCGAGGAAAAGGATAAGGGGTCCGACAAAGATTGCCGTTACTACATGTGGAAACAGAAGTTTCCTGTCAGGCAAGTAAACAAAGTTGAAAGGAGAATGGAAGTGGAAGAGTTGGTGATCACGTTGGCCTTTCCCTTTGAAGAGCGTCTCAACAGAGGGATGAGCTCACCTGGGATCTATGCATTTCTTCCCACAGAGATGGTCACTAACTTCCCCTTCATAATGCAGGCAGATTTTCTTCTTGCATCATCAAGGGAAACAATCCTCTTGGACAACAAGTGGAACAAAGGGATTCTTGACTGTGTGCCCTCTGCTTTTATCAATGCTTTGGTCTCGCTAGTCAAAAATTCTGGAAATGCTCCAATATCTAGTTTGGCTCCCATGTTCAAGTTCATTCCTGTCAATAGCTCTTCTTATCCAGAGTTGAATATCGTGAGGAAGTCAATCAAAGAAAAACTTGTCGAAGAAAATATTGTTCCAAGTGAGTCGTACACAAAGCAGAAATTTTTTCATAAACCTCGCGAAGTTTGTAGGCTTATGCCTGCTTTCTGGAACATATTGGAGAATGCAAAGAATGAAGGGGTGAGCTTGCTTGATCTCTCATCCCATGGAAATTATATTTTGAGTTCTGCATTTGATAGAAAGGAGTATGATCACATATTGAGTTTCTTGGGAGTGGAGCCAGTCAACAACAACTGGTATGTGAAGTGCATCAGTAGTTCTAATCTCATTGGAGGAGTGTCAGAGGAGCTGTATTTGGAGATTTTACTCTTTGTTGCTGATAATTGGACGTCCAAATTTGACTGCTCCGACATCAGGAATATACCACTAATAAAATATGTGGGTTGTGATGGGGATGTGTCTTTGTGCAGCATAAATGAATGCACACCTGGGAACCGAAAGGGGGTGGCCGTGTCCATATCACAACGGAATGATCGCGTGTCATGGCTGGTTGAATGCAACAAGGAATTCAGATGTATGGGCAATCGTTTTTTTGTGCCAGAAATCACACAAGAAGTTATCTTCTCCATCATCTCTAAGAAAGTGATGTTGTGGGAATGGCTTCGAGATCATGTGAATATTAGTGCTATGACTGTATATGACTATGCAGTTCACCTTAATAGTTCTCTCCATAATGACCGGAAGCTTGCTGTTGCCTTTGTTCACTTCTTGTATCACTCTCTCGCTAAGAAGCATCTTTCAAAAGGGGAAGTGGATCATTTGTGTGGTATTATGCCGCTCGTGGATGACTATGGGAATCTAAGCACACAAAGGAAAGGGGTTCTTGTCCCTGCTAATGGAAGCAAATGGGTGGGATTGATTGGTTCGAATCCCTGGAGAGGTGAAGGCTATGTTGAGTTAGCAGAAGACTACTTGCGTACGGGTCATATTGCAGGTGAATTTACTTCTGGAAAACAGATTTTAAATTTCCTAAAAACTTATGTTGCAGCTTCTGATATCCCTTATATATCTCCTCCCAATGCTGCAATTCCTGCTGTTTCTGCAAAACTTACCAATCAAAATGCATTCTTGCTGTTGGATTGGATTCGAAACCTGAAACTTAGAGGAACTTACATTCCAGATAACTTCTTGAAAAGCATAAAGCAAGGTAGCTGGCTTAAAATTACTGCAAATGGCTGTTCTGGTTACAGGTCACCATCTCAGTCATTCATGCTTGCCTCGTCATTAGGAAACATTTTGCAGAATGGATCAGTGCTTGTTGATATTCCATTGATTGATCAAAGTTTTTATGGAGATAGAATAAATGAGTATAAAGAAGAGCTGAAGACCATTGGAGTCATGTTTCAATATGGGGAAGCATGTGAATTTATTGGGAAGCATCTTATGTCTCTTGCAGGTTGCTCCACTTTAACTAGAGACCATGTTCTTTCTGTCCTTTGTTTCATCAGATTCTTGAGGGAAAAATATCTTCCTCTGGACGAATTCGTCAACAGTATCAAAGAAAAAAGATGGCTAAGGACATCCCGTGGTGAAAGGTCTCCAGTTGAATCTGTTTTGTTTGATTGTGAATGGATAACTGCATCACAAATCAGTGACATCCCCTTCATTGATACGAATTACTATGGGGAGGAAATCCTTTCTTTTAAAGAGGAACTCAGGTCGCTCGGTGTGTTAATTGGATTCTCGAAAAGTTACAACCTCGTTGTGGACAACTTGAGGTCATCTTCACGCTTGACTTCGCTGAAAGCTGAGGCTCTTCTTTTGATCCTGGAGTGTATTCATCATTCAACATCATCCAACAAAATCAATGAGGCATTGAGAGGTGCGAAATGCTTCAAGACAAATATTGGTTACACGTCTCCAGGAGAATGTTTCTTGTTTGACCCTGAATGGGGTTGCATTCTACAGGTTTTTGGAGGCTTCCCATTGATTGATGATGATTTCTATGGAAGCAGCATCTTCGATTACAGGAATGAGTTGAAGCAAATAGGGGTGAAGGTGGATTTTGAGGAGGCTGTCAAAGTATTTGCTCAAAGTTTCAGGCAGCAAGCATCTTCCATGAGAAAAGAAAATGTGTTGTCTTTCTTGTCATGTTACAGACAGCTAAAGGACACTCCATATAAGTTTCCTTCAGATCTTAAGAAATACATCCGTGAGGAAAAGTGGTTGCGAACTCGGCTAGGTGATTGTAGATCTCCAAGCAATTGCATTCTGTTTGGACCAGATTGGCAATCAATTTCTCCAATTACTCTCCTCCCTTTCATAGATGATAGTGACAACTATTACGGCAACGGAATTCATGAATACAAGAAAGAGCTTAAGATGATGGGGGTTGTTGTCGATCTCAAAGATGGTGTGAAGTCCGTAGCTGCTGGTCTTTATTTTCCCCTATATCCCGCCTGGATAACTCCTGGAAATGTGCTTGCATTGCTAGAATGCATCCGCATTTTATTGCAAGATAAGAATTATTCCTTTCCGGACAATTTCAGGAAAGTGGTTTCTCAAAAATGGTTGAAGACCTGTGTTGGTTATAGGCCTCCAGACGTGTGCTTACTGTTCCATTCCAGATGGGGCTCTTTTTTGAAGCAGACAGATGGACCTTTTGTTGATGAAGGCTTTTATGGTTCTAGTATTACATCCTACAAAGAAGAGCTCAGAGCAATTGGGGTCACTGTTGATGTAGACGAAGGATGCCCATTGATTGCCAGCCACCTTGATTTCCATCTTGAATTTTCTACTATAGTTCGAATATATAACTATTTGAGTGAGTTTAAATGGGAGCCAGACAGTGAAGCTGCCAAAAGGATTTGGATTCCAAATGGAAGTCAGAATGGAAATTGGGTCAGCCCCGGAGAATGTGTTTTGCATGACAAGGATGGTCTCTTTAGTGTGCAGCTCCAGGTTTTGGAGAAATACTATGAACCAAAGTTACTTAGCTTTTTCTCCAGTGCTTTCCATGTTAGATACAATCCTTCAGTTGATGATTACTGCAAGCTATGGAAGATTTGGGAAAGTTCAGGACACCCATTGCAACATGCTGACTGTTGTAAGTTTTGGGTGTATGTTTCGAAGCACTGGAGCGCAAAGACTGAGAGAACTCTTGCTGATAGCTTGGTGAAATTACCTGTTGGTTCAGGCTCAGATGGAATTTTGCTGTCCAACAAGCACGATGTTTTCATTGCTGACGATCTCCAAATGAAGGATCTTTTTGAGCAGGTTTCTCCTCAACCTGTATTTGTCTGGTATCCTCACCAAAGCTTGCCTTCTTTGCCACGGACAAAGTTTCTTGAAATTTACAGGAAAATCGGGGTTCGCACAATATCTGAATCTGTGCAGAAGGAAGAATCATCCTTAGTGGATGTTTCTCATCTCAATGAGGTGAATCCAATGGAGATTTTGATTAAGAAAGGGCTTGTTAGGCTCATCCTTGGTTTTCTAGCAGGCCCCACAATGAAAATGGAAGCGGAAAGGAGGCATGAGGCTATCAAAGGGCTTCTGAATATTACTTTCCTTGAGACAGTTGAACCCATCACTATAAACTATAGTTTGCCTCTTTCTTCTGGGGAATTTGTAAAAGCAAAAGCAAGACGAGTGATACTTTGGGATAGAGAGTCCTCAAAGTTCGTCGCACAGAAGTTGGACAGGTCTGGTGGATACAAGAATATCATTGAATATGCTACATATTTTTCTGAAGCAATATCCGAGGGTCTGTTATGGGAGAACAGCGATCATATTGAAACTCTCTCTGAGCTGATCAAGTTGGGCTTCACTCTGGAATTTAACGAGGAAGCTGTGGAGTTTTTAATGAAGTCCAAGAATTTGCAGATTTTCATGGAGGACGAGGAGTTCCTCGCTTCCACCTTCCCTTCTGACCAGGTATATGCCATAAATAGTTGAGGCTTCTTTCATCCATTTGCTGTGTGTTTCTGGTAGTTATATAAAGACTCAATCAGTTGCTGCACTGGCAGGACTGCTAATTCTAATGGTCTGTCATAAGGTGTTAGAGACATCTCCTTATCCAACTCTCTTCAAGATAATGAAGATGAAGATCACAACAATTCAAATGATAGTAATTCAAATAATAAGATAAATAGATAACTCTTATTATCTTGTATAGCTTTCAAATTATACTTGATAGAATAGATTTCAAATTGTATTTGCTTTAGTATTTGATTCTATCTCTTTGTAACAAACTCAAATTATAAATACAAAGCCTTAGCCTACGTTTTTTTTTCTTTCCTCAATGGCAGAAATACCACTCCTCCCAACCCAACAAACACCACCACCCATACCACCCATCACAACCCACCAGACGCCACCCTTGGTGACCTTCACCAACTTCAGTCCTATTAAGCTCACTCAGGATACATATCCTATATGGCTACCTCAAGTTGTTCCTCATCTCAAAGGAGGAAATCTCTATGGCTATGTTGATGGCACTCACAAGTGCCCTCCAAAAACAATTACCACCACGGAATTGAGACCACATCCTCCAATCCTGCCTATTTGCATAGGTATATGCAAGATCAACTTATTCTTGGTGCTATAACATCTGCTCTATCCAGCAAGATGCTTTCCCATGTCACACGGTGCACCACCTCAATGGAAGCATGGACCACTTTGAAGAATTTATTTTCTTCTCAGTCTAAGGCACGCTCAATGCAGGTGCATTATCAACTGAATACTCTCAAGAAAGGCAACTCCTCCATTGCGGATTATTACCAGAAATTCCAGGCTCTCACTGATACGTTATCTAGTATCGGCCAACCTCTCACTGACGTTCAAATGCAAGCCTTTCTCCTTGGGGGTCTAGGATCTGAATATGATCCCTTCGTTACTTCCGTTACCACACGGATTGAACCTCTTTCGGTTGAAGAAATTTACGGCCATCTTCTCTCGCATGAAATGCGCCTAGAACAACACCACAATTTGATTGACTTATCGATTGCTGGAGTTAATGTTGCTGATCGTAGCTATGCCTCACGTGGTCGTGGCAGACGCCACAACTACCGTGGTTTCCAATCTGGGTCATCATCACGTCCGTTTCGAGGCAGGGGGCGTGGATCCTCACATGGGGCATCTTCAAGCCGTGGCACCTCAAATAATCACTCTCAGTCAACAGTCTCATCGCCCAATCTGCCAGGTATGTAATCGAATGGGTCATGTTGCATTTGATTGTTATAATCGATTCAATCAGGCATATCCCAGAGATCTTCAAAGAGATTTGGATTTTATATAAGGTGTAAACTTTTTCTTTTTTTTTTTTCCTGGGCTTTTCTTTCTTTCTCTTTCTATGTTGGGAGTGCTTCTTTTGTAATTTTGAACTACATGATAATGTGGGTATGTAATTTAGCTACTTTTGATAAAAATCCCTTTCCAACGAACTTGCTTCAGCCCTTAATTGCCATTGTAGCATTTGTCTGACCTGCTCGTCTTCTCAGACGAGCAAGAAAGTTTCGCCAAAGAATTTTTTTGCCATTTTATTTGTTTGCGCGGGCTCTCTCTCTCTCTCTTCGGACAGCCGCTGCTTGGGGTGAAGATGAAAATGATCTGGCTTGATTTTTGGCTTGGTTGTCCTTGAAAGACAGGGTTGTTTTTTTGGCTTGATTTTTGCCGAGCAAGAAAGGTACGTTCTTGGCTTGATTTTGAGGGGGTCGATCTCACTAAAAAAATGATTTTGAGGGGTTTTGTGTATGTGCGTAATGTTGTGGAACAGGGGTTTTGTGTATGAAAACGAGCTCATTTTAGCCACTGTTTCTTCAGGGATTTTTCGATGCTGTTGGCCTTCTTTTTAGGTTTCCCCTAATTGTTGTTCTTCTTTTCCATCTTTTTGCCTGACTATGTGATTAGGTTGATGATAGCAACAAGAAAAAGAAGGGCGGAAGTGGGTTTCAAGTAGGGAAGAGAAAAGTGAAGACCAAATGGACGGCATTGGCAAAAGCTAAAGCTGCCCTTGCAATGGAGGTTGAAGAATGAGGTTTGATTTGAACGATTTTACGTGTATGTGGTGAAGCTAACAAGAACAAACGCGTAGGAGCTAAAAATATGCATGACTTGTTGAGCTTTAATGATTTGTAATCTAGATGGAAAAGTTAATGTTATCTTCACTATCTCTTTTCATTCTGTTTTTGTTATTGACCCAATTTTCTTATGGAAATTATGTTCTATATTTGCTAGAAGATTTGTATGCTGTAATAATCTCATGTTGATATGCTCTGTTCCTCCAAGTCTAAGTCTGGTGTGCAGAGTATAAAGAAAGAATGGGGTCCCTGTCATGTAGTATATGACAAGGTGTTTTGCATACATGAGAAATTGTTAGAGGTACTGACTCTTGGTTGGAGAAAGGGCCTGAAAGACAAATTATGGAGGCTAAAATTGAAGCTTTGTAAAGTTTGATGCTTATTGCATTTTGGACATCTTTGTTTTATGAAGACAGGTTGATAAACATTCATATTTCCAGAACCTCTTTAGGTTCAGATGAGGCTTTGTATGTTGTTTAGGCCATATATGCAGAAGATCTGCCTTTTCTTCTGTGTCATTTTTTTTTTTTGAGAATCCTCTTTAAGGGTTTAGCCATTGACTTAGTTGGATAAGTCCTCCATGACCACGATTTGCCGTGGTCCTTCACAACCATGGAGCTCTTTGGCCTCCATGGCCAAGATGATTGTGGTCTTCGATCATGGTCTTCATGGTCGTGGCCTTCATGGCCCCTTTTGTTATTTTTTGTTTTATTTTTCTTTAATTAACAAAGGTTTCTATTTACAAACACATGAAAGTCTAAAATCCATCAAATTGAAAATTGAAGTCTCGATATCAGAAGCGATAAAGCACAAAGCTAGGAGGTCGTAACATAATTTTCCTAAAACCTTACACTATCAATGTGAAAGAACTAATTTTACAATTAATCTTTATATTACCATAACCATGAAGATGATTCGGTTCAAGTTTCAAAATTAGAGAAAGTTAAAAAATTTAGCCAGCTTAAGAGAAAGGGTTGCATGGCTTATCTATTTCTGGAATGTGAGTCTTATGTCTTATAATGTTTAGGACAAATGAGTTCTACAACCTTCTTTGTTCGGTTACCCAAATTTCACATAAATTTGAGCGGCCTAAAATACTCAAGAGCCACATCACCTTTATTTGACTTTGTTGAAGAGGATTCAAGGTCTGTTTGATGAGTTTCATAATATTTTTCAACTTTTTTGAAACCGATCATTTACATATTTTCTTAATTAGGCCTAGTTTATGTAATTTCGGATTCGTTTGTAATTTTTGTAAGTTATAATGTAGAGTGTACTCTCTTTTGCATCCACCTATACATCAATTGAGGTTTTTTGGTATTTCAGTGGTCTAAATTTCAGATAAATTTTTCTGTGAAATTTGGAAAGTTTAAAAAAGTGGGTTGCAAGGCTTACCTGTCACGAATAGGTGGGTCCTATATCTTAAACTATTTTAAGGCAAATGAGTCTCGTAATCCTCTCTACCTGATTACCCGAATTTCACAAAAATTTGAATAACCTAAAATCCTCATCCACGTGCCATAGTGTCCTAGTCAAATGTCCCACTGACAACTCCTGCACCACTCCACCACTATCAACGGCCTTCGCTGTATCCATCAATACGCACTTCGCCCTATGGTGTGTTACACGTGTTGTCGCCACTCCGCCTTTATTGTTCACGTGGCAAATTCATGCCTTCTCCATATCCTCCTTATATGGATCTTCATATATGGTACCATCTTTTTTACAAATGTTGGACCAAGGTCCACCCGCTAGAAGAGTAATCGAACCTGATACAGCCAAGACTATGTAAAGCCCAAATCAGCCCACAAGCCCAAATATGTGATGGCAGATGGCCTTCTGCAACCCACATTCATGCCCACCTTTAATAGCGGAGTGTTGATGTTAGGGCCCCACGTCGCGGTTTGGGGTTGGATATCACGCTTGTCGCTTGGACGAGTCTCGAGGTCCTCGTCTAAGATTCGGACCCAGCACCATCGTTGTCAGAGGACGGGCTAGCGGAGCAAGGTTTGTCCAACCTCGATAAAAGAAAAAGTAAACTTCAAATCAAGATAAAAGAGTTGTCACGTTAAACGAATTCTATTACATTTATATTCCGTTGGAGTCTCATTGTACCCATAAAGGTTGTCGCGACCGTATGGAAGTTAGACGGACCTGACCTGCTCACCCAACCTCTAGTCCCCATGTGACACATGTCGAGCCCCGGTGTCATCACGGCGCGAATCCCGGAACAGAGAGAGATAAATAGGAAAAATTTGTAAATGAGAGGGGTTTTTTCTGTTGGGGAAAACCAAAAAGAAGTCTTGTGAGATTTTCCGGTGTAGTCTGAATTGGAGGCAGGCAAACTGTGCGAAGAAAAAAAAAGAAAAACCATATCCAGTTACAAATTTAAATATGGTGTCCGCCAAGCTTATATCACCAAAATACCTCTCACATCAGGCATCGCATTCCTCTCACATCAGGCATCGCATTGCCGCATTGGTGCCTCCAGCCACTGCTACTGCCCCATCTTTATTGTGGTGCTCAACTTTTCTTGGCGCTATAGCATCTGATGTTTTAGGCAAATTTGTTTTTGGAATTCAATTTCAACCGGTCTCTTTTTTGTCAATGAGCCAAAAATTCAATGGCCACAACAATTATTTGGCCCATTTTCAATAAAATTTAATTTTTATTATTATTATTATTATTATTATTATTTTGGCATTTGTTGGTTAGTCTTTTCGCTTCTCTTGTTCTTGCTTTGATAAAAAAAAATAAAAAAAATAAAAAATAAAAAATTTCTTGAAGCCTTACACAACAAGCAAAATCGGTTATAAAAAATAGAGAATAATTTATATGTGAAAGTTGTGCAAAACCCCTCTTTTGTGCCCATCATTCATAGCTTGACACATCAACAAGAAAGACAATAAGAAAATAAATACAACCATACTAGATTATATCAAATATGAGATAAAAAATTAATTTTTTTTTGTTGAAAAAAATAAGAACCAAAATGGGGTAGCAGGCAACCACCCTACGACTTGGATGGGGGGTGGCTTGCACGGGCCACCCTAGCCCATGGGGGTGGCATGTGGCCACCCCAGATCTGGCTGGGTGGTGGCGCGCCAACCGCCGCCGCCCCACTCGGCCACCCCAAATATTTACTTTTTGTTTTTTGTTTTTTGTTTTTTTGTTTTTAAAATTATATATATATATATATATATTTGGTAGGATCAAGTGTGACTATATCTTTGTTTTAAGTATAAATCTAGTAAAATAGGCTGATGTATCAACTTCTGATTAGTGGCACAAAAGTCATCTTTTGTGCGATCTGCACCAAAATGCTCTCTAAAAAATAAGCTCAATCCTTACTAAATCGATTTTTTTATTTTTTTTGTGAGGTCAATTAAAAAAAAAAAAAAAAACCCAGTGGTCTTCTTTCACTAGAATTCCACATTCCCTGGAAAGTGAATGGCGATGCAATTTTTAACTTTCGGTACAGTGGTGGTCGAATCAGAAAGCTCATAGCAGAGCCCCACTTTCTAACTTACCGTACAGTCCCAACACCATTTTTCTTTTCTTTGCTCTCTCACTCTCTCTGTACAGTCTTTTATTTAGCTTCGTTGAGAAGTATACCACCGTGTGTAACGTTAAGCTTCCTGTCTCCAAAGCTCATGCAAAGCAAACCCCACTTTCCGACTTTTCCTTTTTATCTCTCTTTCTTCTCCGTACAATAGTCCCATGGCGTTTACTTAACTTCGTTGAGAAACCCTCTTCCTTGAGCTTTCTCAGCCTATATATAAATAAGTGTCTCTGTTTCACTCAATCCTATCTTTCACTCTCACACTAAGCTAAGATCTGGTTTTTGTGTATTTGCTTTGGTTTTCTGTAACGCACGGATATGGAGACGGCAAGAGAACACATAGAAGCGATACGTAAAACAAAGTTTTCGATTGGAGGGGAAGAGAACCCATTGACGGAGGATCTTCACCAGGCCGTCAAGAACCTCTCTGCTGAACTTTATGCTAAAGATGTCCACTTCCTCATGGAGCTCATTCAGGTTCCTTCCTAACTCATTCTCTCAAACTCTATATGCTGGTTGTTGAATCTTGATGATGATTTAATGTGTATGCTTGGACTCATTACTCATTTGAAATGTGAATTTTTGTTTATCAGAATGCTGAAGACAACAATTACTTGGAGGGGGTGGATCCATCGCTTGAATTCATCATAACTTCTCAGGACATTACGGCCACGGGAGCTCCAGCGACATTGCTGATTTTCAACAATGAAAAAGGTTTCTCTTCTAAGAATATAGAATCCATTTGCAGTGTTGGTCGCTCCACCAAGAAAGGCAACCGGAAACGCGGTTATATTGGAGAAAAAGGTACTTCACATACTCTTCCTAAAATACTCTGTTTATACGATGCAATTTCATGTATCCACTGTGGCACTGTCATTAGAATTTGTCACACTAATAATGTCCTCATAATTTGGTTTAGTGACGATAATACTTGATTAATTTATTGGTTGATTTGGAAAGAAAGAAGAATTAGATGCAGGGGGCAAAATCAAAGGGTACTAAAAAAGCATTACTCTTCTTGCAAAATAATCGAAGTAAAATTAATAATTAAAAACATTTTAATGCCTAAGAAAATTTTTTGTTTAGATCCAACAAGTACTTTTTGTTGTTGTTTTTTTTTTTTTTCCTAATCAAATAAGGGAAAGAGGTTATAAGGGATCAAACAACAACGTGGTGGGCACCCCAAGCAAAAAATGCAGCAAAGATACATAGACATAAACAGAAACTAGTCCGAAAGGACCGAATTGTTCAAAACTGGTTTCTATAACCTTGCTTCAAGCATGAGCTAAAATTGAGTTCATGTTTATCACCAAACTACATTACATATTCAAGTTTGGCTCACTTGTTTTTGAGAAGCTCGATTTTGTTCATAAACTACTTGATTAATTTATTCTTATTTTTTCATTCTATTAAATAAAGGAAAAATTACAAAATATATTGGTTTAGGTGCTTTAGATTCTTTTCAAATCATTCCTTATGCTTTAGTTTTATCTTATTCTAATATTCTTTGTTACACTTAGGATTGTTATCAACTAGATCATCTGTAAAATTTAAATCGATTCCATCTATTTATTTTTATTTTTTATTTTTATAAAACTTTTACAAAATTACGAAAAAAAAAAAGAAAAAAAATTATTCTTTAATTTGTCAAAAAAAAAAAATCATTAATGATTTTTTTTACTTCATGAATGATTGCCTCTCAAAAATAAATTTTAATACAGTCTGGCCCCCTAATTTTAAATTCCTAGTTTTGTCCCTCTATCCACCCAAGGGGTCGGTGGAGGCCTCCACTCTCCATGGGTGGATTATAGGCCTTATGGCCACGGGTGGTGGGTGGAGGCCCCCTAGCAATCCCTTCACACCTTTTGTTATATTTTTGTTATTTTTTATTTTATTTATTTTTTAATTTTTATTTCTTTTTGGGTATAATTGAAATTTTGTAAAAATTCTATAAGAAAAATTAATGGAATCTTTACATAATTGGATCGAAAGATCTTTTTGATAACAGTTCAAAAGTACAATGAGCAATAAGAATAAATTGAAGCTACAAGAAGCAATTTGAAAATGACTTAAAGCACATATATATAGACCAATTTAGTAAAATTTCCTAAAATAAATACCATGACTAAAATTTGAGTAATTCTATGAGGCTTATTTCTGTCCTACTAAGAATGATGTGGCCATTAAAATCATAATTGAGCTTGTGATTGATTATTATTAAGTTTTGATTCAAAAGTGATTTTAATAGCCACATCATTCTTAGTATGACACAAATAGGACACAAGTAGGCCATTTAGAATTACTCCTAAAATTTGCAACCCCTTATATATCTATGCTATTCATTAGTTGCTTATTTATAGTCAAAGATTATCTTGTTTGAGTGTAGATAGATTATAATATTTCATTAATCTTGTATTTGTAGCAAAAGTATTACTAATAAATTTAAAAGAATAATTGTATATCTTATGAACTTATCTAGGAATTAACACAATCTAATCTGAAATTTGTTCAAGTATATTTTTCATGTATATTTATAGACATTTATGTCCATCTCAAGTCACTTGTTCATAAGCTTGTACACGAATATATATATATATATATATAAGTTTGGCTTGTTTATGTTGTACAAACACCTTGCTGAGATACTTTATGCCAATCAATTGGAAAATAAAGGGGTACCTTCTCTACCACCAAACACACTCAAATTACGACGGGACGAATTCAAATTTAGGAAATTCCACATTTCAATTTTTGAATCTGTTAAAATTTTGATATGCTTAGGCCTCGTTTTTTGAAGGGAAAAAAACAAAACATTTGAGGGATTGAGAAAGATATTTAATTATGTATGTTCTTGATGCCCTAGTTAACTTATTCTCTGATTGATATGCAGGAATTGGGTTCAAGAGTGTCTTTCTGGTTACTGCTAAGCCATACATATTCAGCAATGGGTATCAGATTCGGTTCAACGAAGAGCCTTGCCCACATTGCAATCTTGGTTACATTGTCCCTGAATGGGTGGAAGAGAACCCAACTCTTTCTGCCATAAAACAAATATATGGTTCTGGAAAAACTCTTCCAATGACAACGATAGTCTTACCTCTGAAGCCGGATAAAGTCAAACCTGTGAAGGAAGAGCTCTCCAGCATTCATCCTGAAGTTCTGCTGTTCCTTGCAAAGATAAAGCGGCTTTCTATCAGGGAACATAAAAAGAAATCAAGACTCAGTACCGTCAATGCAATAGCTATTATGAGTGAGACTGACTTTGTGATGAAGAAGAGCATTGATGCTGAATCCTACACACTCCATCTCTTAGCCGTGGAAAAGGATAAGGGGCCCGACAAAGAATGCAGTTACTACATGTGGAAGCAGAAGTTTCCTGTTAGGCAAGAAAACAAAGTGGAAAGGAGAATGGAAGTAGAAGAGTTGGTGATCACGTTGGCTTTTCCCCTTCAAGAGCGTCTCAACAGAGGGATGAGCTCACCTGGGGTCTATGCATTTCTTCCCACAGAGATGTTCACTAACTTTCCCTTCATAATCCAGGCAGATTTTCTTCTTGCATCATCAAGGGAAACAATCCTCTTGGACAACAAGTGGAACAAAGGGATTCTGGATTGTGTGCCCTCTGCTTTTATCAATGCTTTGGTCTCGCTAACGATCAGAACATCAGAAAATGCTCCAGTATCTAGTTTGGCTCCCATGTTCAAGTTCATTCCTGTCAACAGCTCTTCTTATCAAGAGTTGAATATCATGAGGGAGTCAATCAAAGCAAAGCTTCACGAAGAAAATATTGTTCCAAGTGAGTCCTACACAAAGCAGAAATATTTTCATAAACCTCGAGAAGTTGGTAGGCTTATGCCTGCTTTCTGGAACATATTGGAGAAGGCAAAGAAGGAAGGGGTGAGCTTGCTTGATCTCTCATCCCATGGAAATTATATTTTGAGTTCTGCATTTGATAGAAAGGAGTATGATCACATATTGAGTTTCTTGGGAGTGGAACCTGTCAACAACAACTGGTATGCGAAGTGCATCGGGAGTTCTAATCTCGTTGTAGGAGTGTCAGAGGAGCTTTATTTGGAGATTTTACTGTTCGTTGCTGATAATTGGAACTCCAAATTTCACAACACCAACATAAGGAGCATACCACTAATAAAATATGTGGGTCTTGATGGCGATGTGTCTTTGTGCAGCGTAAATGAATGCACATCTAGGAACCAGAAGAGGGTGGTCTCCTTATCAAAAATGAACGGTCAGGCGTCATGGCTGGTTGACTGCAACAGGGAATTCAAATGTGTGGGCGATCATTTTTTTGTGCCAAAAAGCACACGACAAGCTATCACCTCCTTCTCTAAGAGGGTCACAATGTTGGAATGGCTTCAAACTCATGTGAATATTAATACTGTTAAAGTATATGACTATGCCGTTCACCTTAACAATTCTCTCAATAATGACCGGAAGCTTGCTGTTGCCTTTGTTCACTTCTTATATCTCTCTCTCGAAAAAAAATATCTTTCAAAAGAGGAAGTGAATTGTTTGTGTGGTATTATGCCTCTTGTAGATAACTATGGAGGTCTAAGCACACAAAGGAAAGGTGTCCTTGTCCCAGCTAATGGAAGCAAATGGGTGGGATTGATTGGTTCGAATCCTTGGAGAGGTAAAGGCTATGTTGAGTTAGCAGAAAACTACTTGCATCCAGGTTG
This sequence comes from Corylus avellana, assembly GCF_901000735.1. Lineage (NCBI taxonomy): Eukaryota > Viridiplantae > Streptophyta > Magnoliopsida > Fagales > Betulaceae > Corylus > Corylus avellana. Next base: position 501,555 of record NC_081543.1, read on the forward strand.
TTTTGCAGGTGAATCTACTTCTGGAGAAGGGCTATTAAATTTTCTAAAAACTCATGTTGCAGCTTCTGATATCCCTTATATATCTCCTCCCAATGCTGCAATTCCTGCTGTTTCTGCACCACTTACCATTGAAAATGCTTTCTTACTGTTGGATTGGATTCGAAACCTGAAACGCAGAGGAAGTTCGATTCCAGAGAACTTCTTGAAATGCATAAAGGAAGGTAGCTGGCTTAAGATTACTGTCAATGGCTGTTCTGGTTACAGGCCACCATCTCAGTCATTCATGTTTACCTCTTCATTGGGAAACACTTTGCAAAATGGATTAGTGCCTGTTGATATTCCGTTAATTGATCTAAGTTTCTATGGAGATAGAATAAATCAATACAGGGAAGAGCTTGCGACTATTGGAGTCATGTTCGAGTACAAAGAAGCATGTAAATATATTGGGAAGCATCTTATGTCTCTTGCAGCTTCCTCCACTTCAAGTAGAGTCCATTTGCTTTCTGTTCTAAATTTCATCAGATTCTTAAGGGATAAATTTCTTCCTCTGGGCGAATTCATCAACAGTATCAAAGGAAAAAGATGGATAAGAACATCCCATGGTGACAGGTCTCCAGTTGGATCTGTTTTGTTTGATCACGAATGGAGAATTGCATCTCAAATCAGTGACATCCCCTTCATTGATGTAGATTATCATGGGGAGGAAATCCTTGCTTTTGAAGAGGAACTCAAGTCGCTTGGTGTGTTAATTGGATTCTGTGGAAATTACAAGCTCGTTGAAGACAGCTTAAAATCACCTTCATGCTTGACTTCGCTGAAAGCTGAGGCTGTTCTTTTGATCCTGGAATGTATACGCCATTCTAGATCATCCAACAAACTCATTGAGGCATTGAAAGGTGTGAAATGCTTCAAGACGGATTTCGGTTACAATTCTCCAGGAGAGTGTTTCTTGTTTCACTCACAATGGGGTAGCATCCTACAGGTTTTCAGAGGTTTCCCATTGATTGATGATGATTTCTATGGAAGCAGCATCTTTGATTACAGGAATGAGTTGAAGCAAACAGGGGTGAAGGTGGACTTTGAGGATGCGGTCAAAGTATTTGCTCAAAGTTTCAGGCAGCATGCTTCTTCCATGACGAAAGAAAATGTTCTCTCTTTCCTATCATGTTGCAGACAGCTAAAGGACACTCCTTATAAGTTTCCTTCTGATTTTAAGAAATGCATCCGTGAGGAGAAGTGGTTGCGGACTCGGCTAGGTGATTCTAGATCTCCAAGCAATTGCATTCTGTTTGGATCAGATTGGCAATCAATTTCTCCAATTACTCTCCTCCCTTTCATAGATGATAGTGACAACTATTATGGCAAGGGAGTTCATGAATACAAGAAAGAGCTTGAGATGATGGGGGTTGTTGTTGATATCAAAGACGGTGTGAAGTTCATAGCTGCTGGTCTTCATTTTCCCCAAGACCCCTCCCTCATAACTCCTGGAGATGTGATTGCATTGCTAGAATGCATCCGCAATTTATTGCAAGATAAGAATTATTCCTTTCCGGACAATTTCAGGAAAAGAATTTCCAAGAAATGGTTGAAGACCCCGGTTGGTTATAGGCCTCCAGACAAGTGCGTACTGTTCCATTCCAGATGGGGTTCTTTTTTGAAGCAGACAGATGGACCTTTTGTTGATGACGGTTTTTATGGTTCTAGTATTACATCCTACAAAGAAGAGCTCAGAGCAATTGGGGTCACTGTTGATGTGGACAAAGGATGCCCATTGATTGCCAGCCACCTTGATTTCCATCTTGAATTTTCTACTATTGTTCGAATGTATAATTATTTGAGTGAGTTTAATTGGGAGCCAGACAGTGAAGCTGCCAAAAGGATTTGGATTCCAAATGGAAGTCAGAATGGAAATTGGGTCAGCCCTGTAGAATGTGTTTTGCATGACAAGGATGGCCTCTTTAGTTTGCAGCTTCAGGTTTTGGAGAAACACTATGAGCGAAATTTACTTAGCTTTTTCTCCAATGCTTTCCATGTTAGAGGCAATCCTTCAGTTGATGATTACTGCAAGCTTTGGAATGTTTGGGAAAGCTCAGGATACCCATTGTCGCATGCTGACTGTTCTAAGTTCTGGGTTTATGTTTCGAAGCACTGGAGCGAAAAGACTGAGAGAACTCTTGCTGATAACTTGGTGAAATTACCTGTCGGTTCAGGCTCAGATGAAATATTGCTGTCCAACAAGCATGATGTTTTCATTGCTGACGATCTCCAACTGACGGATCTTTTTGAGCAGTTTTCTCCTCATCCATTATTTGTTTGGTACCCTCGGCAAAGCTTGCCTTCTTTAACTCGGACTATGTTGCTTGAAATTTACAGGAAAATCGGGGTTCGGACGATATCCGAATCTGTTCAGAAGGAAGAATCATCCTTAGTGGATGTTGCTCATCCCAGTCCGGTGAAACGAAAGGATGTTTTGCTTAAGAAAGGGCTGGTTCGGCTCATCCTCGGTTTTCTAGCCTGCCCTACAATGAAAATGGATGCTGAAAGGAGGCATGAGGCTATCAAAAGGCTTCTGAATACTATTTTCCTTCAGACATTTGAACCCACCACGGTAAACTATAGTTTATCTCTTTCTTCTGGGGAATTTGTCGAAGCAAAAGCAAGCCGAGTGGTACTTTGGGATCGAGAGTCTTCAAATTTCATGGCACAGAAGTTGGACAGATCTGGTGGATACAAGAATATCATCGAATATGCTACATATTTTTCTGAAGCAATATCCGAGGGTCTGCTATGGGAGAACAGAGATCGTATTGGTGCACTCTCTGAGCTTATAAAGTTTGGCTTCCTGCTGAAATTTGATGAGGAAGCAGTCAGGTTCTTAATGAAGTCCAAGAATTTGCAGATTTTCATGGAGGATGAGGTGTTCCTCGCTTCTACCTTCCCTTCTGACTAAGTATAACTGTGCTTCTTTCATCTATTTCCTTTATATGAAGACGGAATCACTTGCTGCACTGCTGATTCCAATGCTCTGCCATTTTCTTTTTTCTGGGCTTTTCTTTCTTTCTCTTTCTACGTTGGGAGTGCTTCTCTTGTAATTATGAACTAAATGATAATGTGTGGTATTGGTGTGCATATAATTTAGAAAGGATTTTTGTTTTCTTCTTGATTCTTATGTTTGATGAGTCTGTTTTACTATATTTGTCGATCAGAGATTAAAAATCCTGTATTTGATATTTGTTGATACTTAGAACAAAAGAATATGAATAATGCTTGTGACTGATGTACAATTTTTTCACTAACTGGCTGACATATATTCAGCATATGTTAGTGGGCGTGGCTTCAATCAGTTAACAAGATGTAAAAGAGTTGTTTATCAATTATAGGTTTAACATTACTCAAAAAATGTAGAGGAATGTATTGGCTATTGTGAGATTGCAAATATGTAAATATCTTTTGAGTGATGATATACGTCACACTTTTATCATACTTTACTGATGTATGTGGTACTGCCAATTAGTAAAAAAATCAGGACTGATCCAAAGGTTGATTGACGATGTCACATGAATTAAATAAGATAAAGGTGTGGTAAATAGCATTTCTTATATCTTATTTCTATTTAAATACTTGACTTCTACATCTCTAGTCCTAAACCCAATCAAGAATTCACAATCTGGATTTTGCATTTGTTGTTCCTTACCATGTCAAAGTTGACTCCACTCTATGCTCAACCTTCGTTCAATTTTCTTATAATAACTTGTTGGACGGACGTAGCCTTGCACTGCAAGATGTAGAGGAATATGCTAGCAAATGCAACAGTAATACAAATTTTGATGCATCCATATACATCATATTTTTATCTTATAATTATTTTACAGTATTGAGGTGACAGTCCAACCAACTCTTAAATTATTTATTTTTTTTAATAAGGATTGATCTAAAAGTTGGTTAAGATTGTTATGACATCATTATAAAATAGTTGTGGGATAAAAATATGATTTCTAACATTACTTTAAAACATTCTTTTGCAATAACAACTGTAATTAATGTTAGTGATGATAAATATATTATTATGTTTGCTAGGATTCTCTCCATTTGAAATGGAGATGACAAAACTATTATTTCATTTTGGCTTCTTGTAGTTTAATCAGGCAATGTTCATGGTTTGAAAGCTGTTACTATTGGAGGGGGACTCCTTGTAATCATTTTGGCTATCAACAGTGCAAGTCTTTTCTCATTTGGAGCATTTCTCCCATTCTCTCATACATTCACTAAAAGTCACATCTCTTTTCGAGTTGGTCTGATTTTAAAATGAAAAAAAATAAGAGCATTCACATTCAGTTCAACAAAATAATATTTTAGCTATTTTGTTGAGCCATAGTATTAAATCACTCTTCATCCGACTCAGCAAACTAGCCAAAAGTTTGTTGAGGAGCTACAGTTGTTGAGCACTATAGCTCAACAATGTATAATTTTATTAATAAAAAAAAAAATCATTTCATCATCTCCTCTAATTAAAAATTATTTAAACTTCTCTCTCATCCCTCATAGAACTACTTAAAGAATAAAAAATTAAAAAAAAAAATAATAATTTTTTAAATAATATATTAAATGTTGATAGTTAAAATGTTGAGCCGGATGTAGGTACTTTAAAAAAGTTCATAGCTAAAATAGAAAAAAGAAAAAAAAAAAAAAAAAAAAAGGTGATATTTTGGCTAAATTTAGCTAAACTTATGCTACCAGATGTGAATGTGTATTAAGGGTATGTTTGAGAATGCGTTTTTAAAAAAATAATATACGTTTTTAAACCAAATTGCAATTTTGGAATGTTTGGGATTGCGATTTTAAAAATGCAAATTTTAAAATCGTGGACAAATCTGCAATTTCTATAAGCTGACTAGAAGGTACTTATTTGAAAAAGTACGAATTTAAACCAAAATCGCAATTTTGCTTAAAAAAATATTTGGGGCAGTATTTATCTATTTGGTCATGAAACCATAACTATATATTAATGTTATCCAAACACTCAATTGATAAAAATAATAATAATAATAATAAAATAAAAATAAAAATAAAAATTCTTAACATATTTTACCAAACGCCTGTGCGCTTTTAAAAAGTAGCAATTTCAAAAACGCAATTTTCAAAATCGCACTCCCAAACAGACCCTAAATCTTTTATCAATAGAAGTTTACCAAATTGATATATAATTCATTCATTACATTTTTGTCAATTAATTATTTGGGTAAAGTCCACATACTCCCTCAAATTACCACCCAATTGACAATGTCTCCTCCAAACTACCAAAACATTGTCAATGTCCCCCCTCCCCAACCCAAGACTAGCAATAAGAC
>NC_081543.1:507002-513724 GCF_901000735.1 Corylus avellana
GGCCGAGCCACCCCCTTGGCAATTTGGAGCCACCCCCTTTGGCCATGGGGGTGGCCACTTTTTTTTTTTTTTTTAATATATTTTTTTTAATTTTTTTTTAAAAAAAAAAACATTTTTTTTAATTAAAAAAAAATTAAAAAAAATTAATATATGTGCCACGTGTCGACGTCTGATTGGTCCACGTGTCAGTCCGTACAATCAACTAACGGTCAACTAACGGATGGACTAATTTGGTCACTTATCAAAACCACAGGGACCTCCTGTGATAAAAATGAAACCCCAGGAAAGAAAAAATAAAATTGTGAAACCCCAGGGACTAATTTAGTATTTAACCCTTTTTTTTAAATCATTTTTCGATGCATTACTTTTTTAACGCCTATGTGGCTCTCATTGGGTCTGATGTGGGAACTTTGTTTGTTTTTTAATGTTCTACTGTGTGTACTCGTCTTCCATTCTCTCCCTCGTGGAGAGTTTGAATGATTAAAAAGGTCTGGTTTTGGTTGATCTTTGAGCATCACACTAATCATAATAATAATAATAATAATAATAATATCAGAGATTTATGCTATTTTTTTTTTTAACGCGTTGATAATCAAAATCAAGATTTTTTTCTTGCTATTTTTTTTTTTTTTTTTAACATGTTTCCAATCTACGTTTGGAAAGAGATTTGAATATGTTTATGTTTTGTTTGTGAAATTGAAATACCAAAAAGATAATAATTAAGTATTGAACCATATGTGCAACAATGTATTTCATTGCGTTAAATATTCAATGAATTGTTTTATTTTGTATTCATCATAACAATGATTTTGTTTGCTTTGCTCGGTATATTTTTTAGAATGTTCAGAATTATATAAATTTTATTTCTATTGAAATATAATAGGTGTCACACTAGCGGAGATTCATGCTAATTTTCTATTAATTTTTTGATAATCAAAATTTAGGTTTTCTTGCTATTTTTATGTTAATATACTTATTTAATTTTAAACTACTCCTATGAGAACAAAGATTTTTACATGTTTTAATTTATATGGTTCGTGAAAATTTATGGTTGAGTTGTTTTACATTTGAATGTTTTATGAAATATTTGTTTGTTTGTTTGTTTGGTTTACTAAACATATTTTGGAAGTAATTTTTCTGCTTTTAAAAGCAAAACAAAGCCAAATTTTATTTGATTGTTGTACAAAAAATGCATTGAACTAGATGTGAGAGGATTCTTCAGGTATTGTTTAAAAGAAAATAAAACTTTATTTGACTGTTGTCTAGAAAAGCCAACTTTTCTAGACAATTTGGAGGGATACCACTCCCAATTGTATTAGTGATATTATTTTGAGGGAGCAATTAGCTCTATCTCGATGATTGTTTGTTGAAGGTTTATACTTCACTGACGATTTTATCAATAAAGTTCACCAAGTTTATTCAAAAAAAAGAAAAGCCAACTTTTATTTTAATTTTTTTTTGAAACACCAAATATTTGGTAATTAAGCAATAAACCTAATGTGAGATGCATTATTTGATTGCATTAAATGTTGAGTGAAAGATTTTGTTTTATTTTGTATTTTTTTTTAAAAAATCAGTATTTTTTTTGAATGTTCAAAAGTATATGTTTTGTTTTTTTTTTTTTTTTTTTTGAACATTTTGAACTTCATTCATCATCAACAAAGTAATCTAGAGCGTAGGAACTCTAAACAAAACAAAAGCGTTACACTCTAAGTACTAAGAGCACGAAATAATATGAATTACAACATCATGGATGTCTTCCGGGATTTCTTCAATCCATACTTTATTCATGACCTGTTTTATTTGTATTGAAATATAATAGGTATCTCACAATAATAATATCATATATTCTAATTTTCTATTCATACTTGGATAATTAGAATCCAGTTTTTATTTTCTATATATTTTATGAATACTTATTTTAATTTTAATATAGTCATAGGAGGACAACGATTTTAACATATCTTAGTTTATATGGATTAAACTAAAATCAATGGTCTTATGTTTTCATTCATTTGATTTTTTTTTTTGGGGATTTTTTTTTTTTTGGGGATTTTTTTTTTTTTTTTTTTAAGTTTGTGCGATTTACTCAGATTTTTAAGCTTTTTAAGAATTGTTTTTTCAACTTTTGAAAGCAAAAGAGGGAAAAATTTATTTAATTATTGTACAAAAAATGGAATAGAAAATCTTTTGAAAGACGAAAGAGATAATTTAACAATGAACCAGTCAACCATATGTGAATCATAGTAAAATATATATAAATGATAAATCGGCTAGAGACCACGCCTCATGAAGTGAAGATCATTAGTTCGAATCTCTCCTCCCCCTTTTATGTAAACATGTCAAAATATATATATATATATATATATATATATATTTGAGTACTCGACATTCTATCTTAAAAAAAACAAAAAACAAAAATATAAAGAAGAAAGTTGGGATTGAATCCTATGCTCAGACGATCACACATAACAACAACGAAACAAAATAGTAGCCTATCTATGACAATTTATCTCTTGACAGTACTTGTTTCATGTCATTTTCTCTTATAATTTTTAAAAAGAAAATTTTATACCAAAATAAATACCAGGGGCCCAGTTGTAAAAATCTCGAGATTTGTGCCTAATATAACATCTTCATTTGCCTATTATAGCATCTTCATACCACAGCTGCACATGTTAACATGCTCCAAAATCACAATCGGAGACATATATTTGTTCATTTTCAGTTTTTAGTATTTTGCGGTAAAATCTCATCATTTATTGGTGATTTTGTAGTGAAATTTAACTGCCCCTTGATATTTACAGCAAGAACCGACCGACTCATGGTATTTTGCAGCGAGATTCAACTACTCTTAGTATTTTGTGACAAGATCCAACTATCTCTTGATGTGTTGCCGCAAAATTCGACCACCCTAAAGATTTATGGCGAGATTCAACCATCCCACTATCAATTATATTTGTTTTCAGACAAACTGAAGGTAGTTACTCCATCAGCTTGCGGGAGGATGTTAAAATGACAAAAGACACAATATTTCAGATGCCGACTCAGCAATCCAACAGCCCCATCTTGTCCAGAAATCTTGCATCAAACTAGCTACACAATCCCACAGCTCCAGCTGACTCAAGTCCAAGCAAGTCTCCATTGACTTCCGTGATTCACTCTTCCAGCTTGTTTATAAATGAGAATGAAACTCTCTGGCCTATGCTTTTGTAAGTTAAAGTTAACTAAATAGAGCTTCTTCTTATACCACCTTGTTCTCTTCTTTTGGCGTAGCATAGCAAGTATGGGCTTATTTTTTATATTACATTAATTATTTTTTATTATTATTCGAATAAAAAATTTATCTATTTCATACAAAATATTTTTATTTTTTTCTCACATTTTTACTTTTTTTTCCAGTCCACTTTTTCAATTACACCCCTCTGCCAAATATAGCCGTTATCTCTGCACTCTCTTGTAAGAGCTTTTCTATAAATGAGAATGAAACTCTGCACTCTCTGCTTTGGTAAGTTAAACTCTTTCAGCCACACCACGATTCCACATAGCCACCTCTCAGTTTTCCACAATGGCTGCCGCTGCCGCCGCCACCGCCACCTCCACATCAACTACTGCCACCGCCTTCTCCAAACCCTCGTCTCCTCTCTCTTCCAAATCCCTCATTTCCCGGTTTGCCGTTCCCTTTTACTGCATTCCCCAAAGCCACCCCTCTCCCCGCCGCTCCTCCGCCCTCCGCATCTCAAATTCTACCAAAGCAATCACCACCGAAATTCAGAAAATGCCAGCTGCTCCGGAAGTTTTCATTTCCCGATTTGCTCCCGACCAACCGCGAAAGGGATCTGACGTCCTCGTGGAGGCCCTGGAGCGCCAGGGCGTGACCTCTGTCTTCGCCTATCCGGGAGGCGCGTCTATGGAGATCCACCAGGCCCTCACGCGCTCCTTCATCATTCGCAACGTCCTCCCCCGCCACGAACAAGGCGGGGTCTTTGCTGCCGAGGGTTACGCGCGTGCGTCTGGGCTCCCCGGCGTCTGCATCGCCACCTCGGGCCCCGGCGCCACCAATCTCGTCAGCGGCCTCGCCGACGCCATGCTTGACAGCATCCCGCTAGTCGCCATCACCGGCCAGGTGCCCCGCTGGATGATCGGAACCGACGCATTCCAGGAGACCCCGATCGTGGACGTAACACGCTCTATCACCAAGCACAATTATCTCGTTCTCGATGTGCAAGACATTCCTAGAATCATGAATGAAGCTTTCTATTTAGCCCAATCGGGCCGACCCGGCCCGGTTCTGATCGATATACCCAAAGATATACAGCAGCAACTGGTGGTTCCCGATTGGAACCAACTCATTAGATTACCCGGGTACAATGCTAGGTTGCCAAAAGCGCCGAGCGAGGTGCATTTGGAGCAGATTGTTAGGTTAGTTTCAGAGTCGAAGAAACCCGTGTTGTATGTTGGTGGTGGGTGTTTGAATTCGAGCGAAGAGTTGAGGCGGTTTGTCGAGGTGACCGGGATCCCGGTGGCGAGTACTCTAATGGGTCTGGGCGCATTTCCCTTGACGGACGAGTTGTCGCTCCAGATGCTTGGGATGCACGGCACTGTCTATGCCAATTACGCCGTGGATAAGAGTGATTTGTTGCTTGCGTTTGGTGTTCGGTTCGACGACCGTGTGACGGGGAAGCTTGAGGCGTTTGCGAGCCGAGCTAAGATCGTTCATATCGATATCGATTCGGCGGAGATTGGGAAGAATAAACAGCCCCATGTGTCGGTGTGTGCAGATGTGAAGTTGGCATTGGAGGGGATGAATAGGATATTGGAGGGGAAAGGAAGTAAGCTTAAGCTTGATTTTTCGGAGTGGAGGGAGGAGTTGAAGGAGCAGAAAGTGAAGCATCCGTTGACTTTTAAGACTTTTGAAGATGCTATTCCTCCCCAATATGCGATTCAGCTTCTTGATGAATTGACCGATGGGAATGCGATCATAAGCACCGGTGTTGGGCAGCATCAAATGTGGGCTGCTCAGTTCTACAAGTACAAGAGGCCCCGACAGTGGTTGACGTCGGGGGGATTAGGGGCGATGGGTTTTGGATTGCCTGCTGCTATGGGAGCCGCAGTTGCAAAGCCCGATGCCGTCGTTGTGGATATTGATGGTGATGGAAGTTTCATCATGAATGTCCAAGAGTTGGCAACTCTTCGGGCGGAGAAACTTCCTGTTAAGATAATGATACTGAATAATCAGCATTTGGGCATGGTGGTGCAGTGGGAGGACCGGTTCTACAAGGCTAACAGGGCTCACACTTACCTTGGAGACCCGTCTAAGGAGTCTGAAATTTTTCCCAACATGTTGAAGTTCGCAGAAGCATGTAATGTACCTGCAGCCCGTGTCACAAAGAAGGAAGATCTCAGGGCGGCAATTCAGAAGATGCTGGATACTCCTGGGCCCTACTTGCTGGATGTGATTGTACCGCATCAAGAACATGTTCTTCCTATGATTCCAAGTGGTGGGGCATTCAAAGATATAATCACTGAGGGTGATGGGAGATCTTCGTACTGATTTCTTCTAGGAGCTGCGTTGTCTTTTGCTCGGACAATTATGTGAGAGTGCATCAGTATTGCTACAGGTCCTTCTTGTGTGGATTTATGTCCCTTCAAGAATGATGTGACTCTTAAAATCACCATTGGACTTATAATTGATCATTATTTAAATTTTAATCAAATGGTGATTTTAAAAGTCACCTCATTTTTAAAGGGACACAAAAAAGACTTATCAGATTACTCGACAGTGCACCTCTTGATCATGAATCTAAAGAAAGGTTTCTGTTTTCCCACGAAATATATGGCCTTTGTTTGTTAACTTTTGAAAAATTGTTTTGATGTTGTTTTTTTTTGTTGTTGGTTAATGTTTTTGTTTTGACAAAGAGAAAACAAGAGAAAAAAGAAAAAACAAGAATTCTAACAAAAGAAAAGAAACCCACGCGCGAATTTAAGGTAACAAGTTTGTTCTGGTTTTCGATGGTGGTGCATGGATATGTTAGAAGTTTGATCTTCCTGTTCAAGCCATAGCAGTGGGAAGTGAAACAATGTATATGTGGAATAAAATAATTTTTATGGAATAAACCGACCCCGCAGAAAGCGAAATCCGCAGGAGGATGATGATGATAGAAGTGGCTCGCATATTACCCAAGGGTGGAGATATTTGTGTGTGTGTGGCCAAAATTATTTATGAGTTAGATATATACTATAGACGATTGAAAAACTTTGTCTCTGGAGAGCTGTATTTCATTTACTTATATAGAGATTAGAGCTTTACAAGAGTAATACAAGGAAAGTAAATATATGTATGAAATGTGTATAATACAAATGCAATAACGTATGTAACGTCTGTACAATATTCATGAGAGTGATTTTAGGGGATGAGAATCATATCTCAGCTGGACTGCTATAATCACGTTTAGCTAGAATTATGGTCTGAAGATTTTGTTGTTTTGGCCAATTGAAAAAGTAAAATGAGTTGTATCTGGTTTAGAATTTTTTAATCTCTAAAATTCTCTTATCTTAATAACGAATAAAGATTTTTTTGAAAAATAATATTCAAATGACATAATGAAAATGAATAACAAAAATACAAAGTGCTTTTTTAAAAAAAAAACGTAATTAAAATTTAAATTTAAATAAAAAAGGATAATATTTTTTTATAAAATAAAATAGATAATGGATGTAAT
>NC_081543.1:513824-521950 GCF_901000735.1 Corylus avellana
TGTGAGTTGTTTGTTATTATTTTGTTACTGTGACTATTTAATTTTACAAAGAGGAGTAAATTAATTTCATTTAGAACATCTGAAATTAGTGTTCACCCCTAACAAATATATAAAAGGGTGGGACCGTCGAAAAAAAAGAAACCCTAGAATATATATATATATATATATATATATATATATATATATTGTAAGTGAAACCCTAGAATATATATTCAGCCATTGAGTTGCGAATTGCGATTCTGCCTACAGGCTACAACCATCAAATTTTTGTTACAGTACCGGAAGAACCCGATTTGTTCTTTCAAGCCGTTATACATTTTTTTTTAGGACATAAAAACCGCGCTCGATCCCTGACCTATCACGCCAACAAACAACTCTTTGACTGTCTTTTTTTTTTTTTTTTTCCTATTCGACCATCTTATAATTAGATGACTGAACAGTCGATCTATATCGAAAATGTAAATGAGTTTGGCAATAATTTCATCTTATGTCTTGTAGTATAGTTTCAAGATGAATGATCACGATGCGGTGTGCTTACTAATTATATATGTTAATAGGGTTTCAGTTTGGTGGAGTTAGAGAAGAGTAATGCTAGAAAGATGTTTTTCATGTATTATTTTAAATTTGAGGTGACTTTTAATATTACAATTTGAGATTGTTTATTATTAAATTTTAATATATTAATAATTTTAACATCACATTTTAAAAGACAAGAGTCCTCACCTCAAAATACAATACGTTATAAAAAATAACACAGAATTTTATGGATGATTTGGTGTTAAATACTCCTAAGAATTACATTGTGCTCATTAACAAAAAAGTTCATATTTATAAAGTAATGTCTAAATATAAGTATAATAATTAAATCTCATTGATTTGATTATAATATATTAAAATAATTATTATTAAATTTTAATATATTAGAAATTTTAACATTCACACATTTGAAGTCGTCGTTCTTGTATACTTGTGCATATATGCATGTAGGGCCGGTGGAGCTTACTAGCTTCCAAAAACTATAACTTGTAGATTGGATGCAAGTTGGGTAGATCATCTGAATGACGCGTGGCAAACCTTAATTGGGTCAATATTGGCGGCTCTCCACGCACGTATATCTCATTTAACGAATCAACGTGGATTCAAGATAAACAATATATAACTAGTTATTTTTTAAAAACATCCTCAAGCTTTATTTCTTTACTAATTGGCCTGGTTGAGGTTAAAAAAAAAATTTTATTTTATTTTTTAAAAAAAAACCTTTAGTTTTTTCAACAATTCGATTTAATTTTAAGATTTTTTTTTTTATGAGAAAAAGAATAAAATGAAATTCGCATCATTTTTTTAAAAAAATACAGTATATGTGCAATTTTGCTTTTTGAGTGGTATTATGAACACAACAAGTTTTACCATAAAGTCACGTAGAATAAAAACATGATGAGGGTCATAGTTAGGCAAAATTATGTATATATATATATATATATATATATATATATATATATATATTTATATATATATATATATAACAGTGGCGGAGCCACATAGGCCTTTGGACCCAAAGATTTTAATTTTTTTTTCCCCAAAAAAAAAAAAAAAAATCCATATCTAATACATATGTATAGTAAACTTTAATATCCATATGATTGTCTATTTTGTTATTTAATGTTTATAAACTTTGATTGTCTCTTACGAGGTCATGATTTAATCTAAAAATTTTAGTTTCATGAATAAACTTTAGGTTTATGAATTGATTGATTTAACTTGTTGAGAGCTTTAATTTAGATTCGATATTTGATTATTTTGTACTTTTAAAAGAATGTAAAGTGCAGTTCAAGTTTCAAGATTGCTTCCTTACTTTACTGCCGACACTTGGAGAATATATATAAGCTGTAAGGTAAGGAAGCAATCTTGAAACTTAATATGAGTAATGATAAAAGGAAGACCCATGTCTTTCTTATATCCTCTCAAAATTAAAGTGACTTTTAAAATGATTATTTTTTTGTTTGAATTGGATTACCAGTTTGCTGAAAAATTTGGTGACCATGGACAATATATATATATATCAAAAGAAACCCTTGTCTTTCTTATATCTTCCCAAAATTAACGTAAATTTTAAATGATTCTTTTTAGTTTGAATTGGATCAGTTTGAATTGGATCACCAGTTTGCTGAAAAATTTGGTGACCATAGACAATGCTCACCTTCACTTAACAATTTCTTTAAAAAATAAAAATAAAAACAAAAAACTACATACCATACTCTCTATTCTCAATTTTTTCTTTTCTTCCTATTTCGCTATCTCCAGGCAGTCGATGTCGAAGACGATAGCCACGGAATTCCAAATGCATCAACAACTCGCAAGGAAAGAAATCGAGTAAAGTGAGAGGGTGTAGATGCGATGTATGTTAGAATGCTGACGTGAGAAAGTGCAAACAAACGCACGATTGGCCTTTGTATCACGTATGTCTTCTGCTCTATGTCACCTGTTCATGGATTTTCTCAATGTGCTTAGAGCATCCATCAAGCTCTTCATATTTAATATTTCTCTAAAATTTTAACAAAATCTACAAAAAAAAAACATAATTTATCACTCTTTATCCAAAGTTAAATTTAGCATTTGTTTTAACTCATCTCCAAATATAAAGACGCCAAAAGCAAACGTTATTTATTTTTTAATATTATTTTGGTTGGGGTGGCATTTTGGTAAATCTCTCACATGGAAACAAAGTGAGTGAGTGAGTTTCATGGCAATTACATTTATTAATAAAAAATAATATTTAGTTAAAGTAGACAAATATTTAGAGAGTTTGATATTTAGTATCTAGTTTTAAAAAGTAGCTAATTAAATAAATTTTTTTTAAAAAAAAGTAAAATTTAGAGAAATTTTAAAGAGTTGTTGGTAATGCTTATACTCACTTTCCCTCACAATTTTCAAATTAAATCGTAAATATTCTGTCATATTAGGTATTTTATTATTTTATTACTTATCATATTTATTAAAATAATAGTTTGAATATTAAAATATTAATTAAATAATTAAATATATAATTTTTAATTAATTTAAAAATTTTAAGTAATTGGTGATTTAAACGGGATTTGGCTTCGATGTTGTGAAAAGAAAGGGGAGTGCCATAGTACCTATGTTATATTTTTTTTAAGCATCTAGATTTAATTTTTCTCTTTCATGGAAGACTTGAAATTAAATCTGTATTGCTATTTTCTATTTGGATGACACCGGTTCCTATTTGAAAATCTCTTTCTAAGAACATTTACTGCAACTTCATCCAAATAGCTTTTTGGTGAGGCAAAATGCTGAAAGAGCCCTAAAACCCTTTTCATCAGCATCAGTATATTGCTAGAAAATTTCATATTGATAGGGAAATATCACATTTTCAAAATTATTACCGTTAATAAAAGATAAACTTTGAAAGATATGATTGTTGGACAATTGGAGAAAAAATAAAAAATAATATTTAAATAGAATATTAGTGAATAGTTAAAATACTGAACATAATGTATGTACTTTGAAAATAAATAAATAACTAAAATAAAGAAATGTACTTTTGAAAATATATTAATTTCACATTACTTTTGCCTTTTTGTCCAAGTGAATAAGTAAACTGTAAAAAAAAAAAAAAAAAAAAAACAAAAAAACAAACAAACAAACAAACATACATACAATGTAAAAATAACCTATATCTAATTCGAAATGATGTCGTTTTAGTAAATTTATTAAATATAAAATATATATTATATATAAAAATATGCGAATACAATTATTAATTGAACTTGCATATCCTCAAATCAATATCCACATATACATATACGGATAATGGTTTTTGCTTTCCGAATAGCAATACAAGCGGTTACTTTTACCCGCATGCATGTAGACCCCTAATGCAAAGGAGAGGCTCTGTGATCTCTTTAAGACAAGTCCAGACTAAGTAAACTTCATGCTGTGTTTTTCAAAGGACTTAAAAAATGGAGTGGATTTCAACCGTAGAAGATTTGATTGATGTAAAAAAAAAAAAAAAAAAAATTAAAAAAAGTAAGAATGTTTTGTAATGATTTTTTTATTTGAATAATAATAAAAAACGATTGATGCGATGTAAAAAGTAAGAATATTGAGATTAATTTTAAGAGGATTAGTTGAATTTTATTTTTTTAGTCCTTTGCCAAATACTCAGATTCTACTGAATTGAACTAAGCAAACAAAAAAAATCTACTTTGGGGTCGCCACATGAATGACACGTGGCAATAAACATTATGATTAGAAGTAGAGAGCATCTTCTGTGGGCTTGTGGCACACATCAATGCTTGAAGATAGGAAAATTTGTCAATTCTGGAGCAAGATAAAGCTGCCTTCCGATTAATTGTTCATCAAGTATACAAATGAGAACAAATGGAACCCAGCAGACTGCTGACTAGATCAATCGTTTGAATAACGCACGGCAAACCTTAGGCTTGGAGTTGGCGCATCTGGCTTCCAAAAATGTTTGCCAAAAAGTTGGTTTTTTTTTTTTTTTTGTAAAAAGTTGGTTAGTCAGTGCAGGAGGGTAGATCGAACGTATGAATGACGCATGGCAAACCTTAATTGGGTCAATATTTGCGGCTCCCGACTCACTAAGACTTTTGAGCCGCATCGGAGAGAAGATCTTTGGTCGTCAGTCATGAAAAATTATCATTAACAAAGGAGAATTAGCGTGGCCCTTTTGAATTTGCATACATTCATCTGTGGGCATACATTTGCCCTTTTCAAGATTGCTTCATTACTCTACATCTGACCCTTTTGAGAAAACTGGGGAAAGCAGCTTCTCTAACTCCACCAAACTGAAACCCAGTAAACATATATATGATTAGGAGTAATGATAAAAAGGAAAATTAATGTCCAACTTGATATAGCTTTTAAAATTATCGTTAAATTAAAATTTAATAATGATATATTACAAATCTAATGGTCATTCTAAAAGACACCGGAATTTTTTTAGGAGGATATGGGATATGATTTAGCATTACTCTATGACGTAAACACACTGCATCAAGCAATATGCAACAGAGTTCGACTTGCCCACATTCAACCTCCATTCCCAGTGCTGCACCATCAAACGCAACCCACACAGATCGACACGGAAGAGCACGAGGACATACATATATAGTAAAACCACCAACATTAATGTTCGTCGTGTCGACTTATATTAACTACGCAGAAGAATTCCACCACTCACCACTGTACTGTAGTACTGTTTTTCTTTTTTGGTCTTTTTCCTCCAAAGCCAATAATTAAATAATCATCATATATCCCAGAATATCAAATGGACTCGAAAAAGAGTTCGAATTACACATTATAACTTTTACCAAAATTTTCTTCCCAAATCAATGAATATAATAACAACCACAAACATGAAATTTAATCACGGTCTCTATGAAGTAAAATGAACAAACGCAAACAGAGAAGGACCTATATATATATACATACCTCCGATCCGAGAGCGAAGCTTGAATGTGATCGGCGAACCTCTGTTTCCGATTCGAGAGCGGTTGAAGCGTCGACGTATAATTAAGGGCGAGAGTGAACCCCTCCATCTCCATGAGCGATCTATCCTCCATGCGGAGACTTCAAAAGCCTTCAGTTGACTTGAAAAGAAGACAAGTTTTACAAAAGTCTTGTTGAGCTATATATAATTAAAACGGAAGGGTAGTTACAGATGTCAGAATATCCTTTCATTTGGTCGGTACCACAGGTGGGCTTCTTGAATATCCAATATCCACTAACCTTTTTCAGGTTGGGCTACGATAACTCAATGTTGAAGACAGCCCACCGTACTATGATGGGCTCAACCCCACAAAATCAAACGCCTCTGGTCGTTTGATGATCCTGATTTAACTTTTTCTCTGATTTTTGAGGAAACCTTTTTTATAATTTGCTTCTTCTATTTTTGAACAATATATTTAAAGAGTCATTGCCTACTCATTGCGCCATCTCCTTTCAGAATGAAAACACTTTTATTAGATTCAACAGAAGGAAAATACAGGAACTAAATTCACGCTGCAATCGAAATGAAACACAACAAAAACCCAGAAAAATACACGCTGATCGACTTCAAAATCATACATAACAAACGCCAAACTATCAAGATTCGGTGTTCGTCTACTTTCTGACTGTAGCTCCAAGAATCTGAATACACTGTTTGCGAGAGACTCCAATCATGAAGACCCTTTTTCCAGTTCCTCTCTTGCAATTCAGCTCATAAAATGTGATTCTATCTCCTTCACTTAGTTTCTTCTCTTTAGCAAAGCGGCTCCAGCCTCGAGTGAGATAAGTTTTCCCACCACTCCTACGACAACGCATTGGCCAGCGCTTCATTTGAACGTCGTAGACACTCACCGGATTACTTCCATTCGCTAGGGGGCAGAATCTGGCAGTTCGTGACTTCTTTAAATAAAGCCTGTAGCTTCGTATATCAGTTGGTGACAAAATCTTCTCAAACTCCTGTTCAGGCTCAGGCGCGTACTTGCTGTACATACATTTGGAACATACTTGTGTGTTTCCATGACCTTCACATGGAGATGGAGGCGATGCAGGATAAATCCCACTGGAGGCTGAATCTGAATCTCCTGCTGTTGCAGCCATGCCCGAATTCGAAGTTGAGCTCTCGCCTATAATTATCAAAGTGGAGGAAAAAGATCAATCTATAAAACGTCAAAACAAAGCACGTAAAAAATCTAAAAACGTTAACATAAACAATCAATAACACATCAAAAACAAAAGTTTGACAGATTCTATCTCACTGATTTCAATCATATATCAAGATATCTTTTAAAAAAAATTTGATGAAACCATGAAATTCATATAAATCTTACACAAAAATGGAACACTCTTCAATGTTTAATTCAATGTTTGATCAAAGCCATATATATAGATTCCATTAAGGGTGAATGGGTCATTTCACAATCCCCGGAAAGGACAAAGGACTCGGCAATCCCCGACGAGTCCTTTGTCCTTTCCGGGGATTGTGAAATGACCCATTCACCCGACGAGTCCTTTGTCCTTTCCAGGGATTGTGAAATGACCCATTCACCCTTATCTCACCCCTGTTATTGTTCATTATTCAAAGGAAGTGATGTCTTAATCGTGGAAAACTGTCAACTGTGACGTGTTATAAAGCTTCAGACTTGTTTGTGAGTAAATGATGTGGGACTGAGGACTCAATGGACCACACCCAGATCCTAACCCTGCAAACTGAGGGATAGCTCCTCTGCGGGGACAAACGTGCTAAAGCTTAAACGTGGCTTCGAATATGTTTTTTTTTTTTTTTTTTTGGTAATTTTTAGGGGGCGCATCAATTTCAAAGGCCAACTATTATATTGTATGTAAACCAAAAAAAAAAAAAAATCGTAAAAGAATTTGTAGAATTAAAAAAAAAAAAACTTTTTACAAATTGGTCCAACTCCTAGGACCCAACTTCTTAAAAATGTGACATGTATTTCTTAGAATACGAGAAACACTTCTTTTTCCTTTTCTGTGTTTTTTTTTTTTTTTGACAAAAAAACACTTTTTTTAAAAAAAAATAAACATCCAAAGTTTGAAACAGTGATGGGAATTTAATAAACGTTTTTAGTTGAGGGGCCTAAATTTTACATGCTTTTTAATAATATCATGGAAAAATATAAAAAGCCCTCTCAACTAATAGTCATTTTTTTAGGAAAAAAAAAAATGCTCGATGAAGTTTAAAGTGTACTAAAATGAAAAGGTTAAATACATTATTAGTACCTGAGTTTGTACATTTTTATTTTTTTTCACCAGTAGTTTAAATCCAGTCATAAATGATACTTGACTTACAGGAAAAGACCAACTTAGTACTTCCGTTAGGTTCTGTCACCCGTGTCATCACATAAAAATGCCACGTGTCCTAAAAAAATTAAAAATAAAATAATAAACAATATATATATTAGGTTTTAGTTTGGGGGTGGTGGCTAGGCCACCCATAAATTTTAATTTTTTTTTTTAGGTTTCAGTTTTTTAATTAATTAGTTTTTTTTAATATTTTTTAGGATATGTAGCATTTCTATGTGACGACACGTGGCATTCCTTTAGTTTGGACTAACGAAGGTACATTTTCTTTCTTCAAA